>NC_046159.1:134546345-134597586 GCF_011064425.1 Rattus rattus
GATCACCAGCCAGCTTGCAGCAGAAAAGTTGGTCTTACCTGTGACCTGAGGCTCAAGTTCACTGGTGGGTGCTGCCTATGGGCTCTCTGTAGGTGCAGCAAATCGGGAAGATCTGCCCCTGAGATCTCTTCTTATTGCAGTTCCTTTACTCAAGCAAAAATAGAGTGAAGTGAAGCAAGCATGAAGATAAATGAAGTTACATCAAATTCTAAGCTTCTCAAGGACTGATTCGGAAAAATTGTGTAACCAATATTAAACTTATAGATGCAACAAGAAGGCATTTCTAGAGAGTATCTGAAAGCATGCTCGTCCTCAGTTTTAAAGTCGGTTTTATCCTATACTTTATCTTAGTTGTTCAGGCAGCTTTCTCGTTTCATATAGTCATCATACAACTTCCATATTAGCATAAGTATATGATTCCACTGCATCTCTTAATTTGGTGCCTAGAAAGTTTGGTCATTGTATGAGTTGGTATTTTGTTGTTATCTTAAGATTACAGATATTAAAAACTCTATTGAATTGTCACGTCCTGTCAAAACCTCCTTTTCACTCTTCCAAGCACTTAAATGTTCAAAACTGTTTAGTTTTTCATCACTAGTTTTTTTTTTTTTTTGACAGTAAGAGTCACTAGTAAAAGGTGGAAATTTGTATTCCTCACAATGCTCTTTTCTATGAGACTGAGTATTTGAGTCCTGAATAATGACTAAAAGTACTCAAGTGCTCTTTGTAGACAACCTAAAAAATTAAAAGAATAAATGAAGGTTTACCTAAGGAATTTAAGTATGTCACATACATTTATATGTACATAATGTGTGTGTGTATGTGTGTGTGGGTGTGGGTGTGTGTGTATGTGCATGTCTTTGCACATTTACTATATGTTCTATATGTCAATACTTGAAGCAATTTTGACAGCAATAGACAGTTACACGATGGGCAACCTCGCTGTTTCCTCTGTTGAAGGTTGAGAGAGCAATGACCTCACAGAACTGGGGAACTATCACCCAGAATGCAAAGCATTCTTAAGTCATTAGAGAGAAGAAATGTCCAATATGTTTTTGTTACTTGTGGCTATGACTAAAAACCTACCAAGAAGAAACCCCAAGAAGGAAGGTTTGTTTGCGGTCATAGCTTGAGGGAACAGTCTGTCATGGTAGCGAAGTCATTGGGTGGAATTGGCTTTCAGCTGAGAGTCCTCACCTTTGATGATCACCATTCATCTCGGTGGAATGGGAATCAAACAGCAGAAGTACAAGTGGAAGCTGACTTTCCTCTTCCACTTTTTTTTCTTTGTGAAGCCCAAGCCCATTGAATGATGCCATCCACATTCAGAGTGGGTCTTCCTTTTAAGATAAGCTACTTGGGAAAAATTTTCATAAATATTCCTAGAATATATTTTCTACACGATTCTAAGCCCAGTGAAGTTGAAAAGAAAAATTAACTACTGTACAAGGTTAAAGAGAGTGTATTAAGCTTCCTTTTTGGATCATTGAACTTGCTCTCATGGAAGATAATTGCTAGGGCACCCAACAAATACAGAAGCAATTTTGTATCTTATTTTACCAAGTTTTGGCTTATGTTGATTATTCACAACAATGGACTCCCTATCTGGTAACATAGCATGTATTGTAAGGAAGATTATTTTTGACATACATGTCCTGTTGGCATCCCACCATTAGAGGGATTGGTACTAACGTCTCTTTTAAGAGGTTCGTAAAAAGTCCAGGATAATGTTATTCCCATTTTGGGAAGACATGGAAACTATGTCATGAATAATGACATGGAAAAGGTCATGAATATTAAGTTGGTACTTCCTCCATATTAGGCCAAAATACACATAGACAAGATTCCTCAAAGGAGAATTTTCTGCTGACAGTTCTGTAGTTTCTTTGCATACTTAACTGTGTGAGACAAAAGTTTAAGAGAACCATTGATTTAATTCAGATGGGGGTATCAGTAGATATGACTTTAAGATATATGTGTGAGCGCAAACATGTTTTCCTCGTATAAGTTGTCCATACAACCAAAGAGGTAATTTAGGACCGAACTCTCAGAGTGACATGCTATAAGCCCTTCTATGCAGTGTTCAAGTTTTCAGGAGCCTTTTCCAGGAAAGAGTTGTTCATGATCTCTCTCTCTCTCTCTCTCTCTCTCTCTCTCTCTCTCTCTCTCTCTCTCTCTCCCTCTTTCTCTCTCTGTCATATAAAACATAATAAAATATAGGCAACATAACTAGAGTTAAGAGAGACCTTATTTATGAATGTATGGAGCTACCTAAATCACCAAAAAGAATCAGTGTTATTTTGTCTTGTCTTGTCCAAACAGCAGTGTTGTGAGAAGTTAACGCAGATCGAATGGGGCCTTACTGTTAACTCATTGTTTCACCATATCCTTTAAAATTACCTGAAGACTCAGGAAAAGACCTCTATTCAGCCACTAAAAACAAGGACATCATGAATTTTTCAGGCAAATGAATGGGACTAGAAAATATCATCTTGAGTGAGGTAAACCCAGATGAAAAATGACATGCATGGTATATACATACTCACTGATAAGTGGATATTAACCAAAAATTATAGAATACTCATGATACGCCCCCACAGACCCAAATATGTTAAACAAGAAGGAAGGCCCAAATGAGGATGTTCAAAGCCCGCTTAGAAGGGAGAACAAAATAATCATGGGAGGCAGAGGGAGGAAGAAACCTGGATGGGAGAGGGGAGGGCAAGGGGAATAGCAGGGCATGATCAGGTATGGGGAGAGACAGAAGAGAGGCTCAGAGGGCCAGGAAAATGAATGGAAATACGCAGCTGCCGGGGTGAGGGCAAATAACTTTAGGAGTCCCAAAAGCCTGAGATGGGGGAGGCTCCCAGGACTCAATACTGGTGAACTGAGCTGAATTGCCCACCAGTGGGAACAGGGAACCTGAAGAGACCACCTACAGTAGCCAGACACGTCCCCTAGTAGAGGGATGGGGACATCAACCTACCTACAAAACTTTCAATCCTAATTGTTCCTGTCTAAAAGAAATGTGGGGACAAAAATGGAGCAGAGACTGAAGGAATGGCCAACCAGTGACTGGTCCAACTTGGGATCCATCCCATGGGCAGGCACCAATTCCTGATGTTATTACTGATGCTATGATGTGCTTGCACACAGGAACCTATCATGGTTGTCTTCTGAGAGAATCTATCCAGCAGCTGACTGAGACAGATGCAGATACCCAGAGGCAAGCTTTGGACACAGGTTGGGGACTCCTATGGAAGACTTAGGGGAAGAATTGACTGAGCCGAAGAGGATGGCAACCCCACAGAAAGACCAACCACGTCAATTAACTTGGACCTCTGGGAGCTCCCTGAGACTGAGCCATCAGCCACAGGCTGGTCTGAGGCCTAGCTCCTGTGTAGTAGAGGGCTGCCTTGTCTGGCTTCAGTGGGAGAGGATGCGCCTAATCTTGTAAAGACATAATATCCTGGGGTATGGGGGATTTTCAGAGGGGGGGTACCTTCTTGGAGGTGAAAGGGAGTATGGATGGGGGCGGAGATTGGGGCATTTGGAATGTAGATAAATAAAATAATTAATAAAAAAGATGTCATCGATAATGTTGTAAAAAGAATTTTGAAAACCTTTTTTGTGTGTGTGTGTGTGTGTGTGTGTGTATACTCATATGAGTGCAGGTCCCCAGGAAGACCAGAAGATGATTTCAGATTCTCTAAAGTTGTAGTTACAGGCAGTGTAAGTTGGTCAGTGTGGGTTCTCTGAGGGCAGGTTTTCTCAGAAGCAGAAAGCACTTTTAACTGTGGAGTCATCTCTCCTCCAGCCCATGTTTTCCCAAACCTTAAAGTATTATTTTCAGTTAAATCATCTGAAAAGTTTGTACAAAACCACCGTGCCAGTTTTTTTTCCTTCCTTTTGAGTCTTAGCATGCCCAAGTACTACCCTACCAGTCTTTCAGCCTTTAGGTTAGGTACGTTTATTCACATCTGATACCATATTGTCAATCTGGTCAGGAAGCTACAAAACACTAAAGGCCTCCTGGCTTTCGCAATATGTAAAAATACAGTGAGATGTAACTTAAGCCACACCATATGTTACATTAAAGCCAGGGCAATTCTGAGGTAGCTTGTCACAGCAGAAGAGCTTAGAATACGCTGACTAATGTAAATGTTAACATTTTTTAATATATTCTGCAGTTTTGAGGAGCTAGATTACTTTATACTTTTGACATTGTAATTTTGTTGATGTCAAATATGATATACTTCAGCTACAGATTTTTAAAATTCCAAATGGGAATTCTTCGAGTATGTTTAAAAATAGATCACGCTGATGGCTAGGATCATTGGTGGTGTTAAGAGCTGAGCTGAGCTGAGGACAAACAGTGCTGTTCTACAGAGGCCTGAGTTTTAATTCTACTTTATCATTAATACATAACCCCAGAAGGGCTTCAGTCCTCTTGGAGCCTCTCTGTGTGCATACAAGTGATAGATTGTGTCAAAGACACTGTTTATTGGGATTCTATTATTACTTCATTCTAAACACGTCATTCCGTTTGCCTGCCTTCTGTAGAGTTACATTTTCAGCGAAAGCTTTGCATTTCCACCTGACAATTTATCTCACACATTTTCAATCTTAATTCCCAAGGGATTTATTTAGTGGCTATCTTATAGACACCATCATTTGCTTTGACTTTCTCAGAATAACAATAGCATTTTGTAAAATGTTGGCATTTGAAAATGGAAAGGTACAGATTTACCCGGTGTTAGGAATAACCCAAACACTTCCAATTAGTTTCCAAATTCATTCAAAATATCTGAGATGTTAAGAAATGTACACAAAACCAAATTCATCACAGGAAAACATGGGCATTGCTTGAAAGGATTAAGGGATTATTTCTAATGTAGATATTTAATATGTTATGATTTTCTTTTTTCCTGAATTTAGCTCTATAATGTAGTTCACTACTGCTTTTACACACACACACACACACACACACACACACACACACACACACACACAGAGAGAGAGAGAGAGAGAGAGACTTGTTTTTAAACTATTTGTTTTCTGAAAATATATAATATATGTATTAGTCTGGGTTATCTGTCTGTCTATCTGTCTATCTATCTATCTATCTATCTATCTATCTATCTATCTATCTATCTATCATTATTTATTCGAGTGGTTCACAGGTTGTGACCTGTGTAGTCCTACAGGACAGCCTCCTGATGGAAAGGACAAGGATCTAGTGGTTGTTCTTTCTACAAGGCTGGGTGTCTCAGCAGTTCTGATCTGGTGCTGGAGTCCCGGGGAAGTCCTAAAGAGCTGCGCACCATCAGCTACGTTGGAATTCTGAAAAAGGTCCTAATACCACTGAATGAATGCCTCAGGAACAGGCTAGATGGATTTGCCAGTGAAAGTGAGGGCAAACTAGGAACAACAACAGCAACAATCCTTCTTCTTCCTCCATGTCCCCTTATGTAGGCAGCCACAAGAACATGTGGCCTAGATTTAGGGTGGGTCTTTTACCTCCTATGATCCAGTCAAGAAAATTCTTTGCAGGTGTACTTAGCCACCTGGGTTTAACTTGATTCCAGATGTAGTTAAGGTGACAACCAGGATTAGTCATCAGAGTAATGATCACACAAAGTATTCTTCCTCAATATTTGTAAGCAATAGATTTCGGAGGCAGGTGAGTTGGACAAAGGGTATAGGAAGAAAATTAAAGGAACATAGATGGACTGTCAGATAATATGACGGAATTCCTTGGGTTTGGAAATTAAGAAGCTTTCTTAAGCAATTTTACTTTGTTCACTTTGACAACCAAATTAATTTTATACTGATTAGTGGACATGGCAAATTATGCACTCATAGATACCTGGCTGCTCTGAGTTCTGCTACTTCCAACTAATTAGTTCAGTGAAGACAATCAGCTGTATCTATCTCAGTCTTTGAGAGGCAGCCATTGTGGTATTGAAATCTTTATATGTAGACATATACAACCTTTATGAAATATGGCTTTATAGAGAACCCAAGTTACATACTTGAGAAATATTTAACAAAAGTTAGTTGTTTAAAATATTTTTATAATAAATATTAATGTGAGCACTTCAAATAATAAAGAAAAAACAGTGTGTGTACACGGGGAAATTCCCTAATTTTATCTGCTTTATTAGTGTTTCTTTGATACTTGTTATTTTTTATAATTTGTCAATTCATGTATTTTGTTTTAATTTTAAAATGGGAAACTGGAAACAGGATGATGCATTATAAACTTTGTTTAAGAATGACGCAAATGCTAAATCTTTGGTATACCTAATTAAAAACATAGCTTGTCGTCGAAGGGTAAATATATATTTGTCAATAACCATCCATTTAAAGGGTTATTTTACCTTTTAACAGGCTTCTTGACTAACTGGAAGATGCTGGGCTCCATCATGTTTCGATAAGTGAACAACTTTCCTACCAAGATTAAAATCAATGTTCCTTGAAGAAGCAACTTTGGAATTGCAAAACCTCTTTCTGGGGTTTGTAAGGTTGAATAAGGTTGTTGGCAAAAGAGATTAGGAATCCTCGGGGACAAGAAGCTCATAAAATTTCTGCTACCACACTCAAGAAAAATGATTGTTTTCAGAATTTAATAACCTCGGGCAAGAAGGTAACCATAACCAAATGACGTCGGTAAATGCTGAGACTACCTTTAAAGTTGGAAAGGGAGAAACATAGGAGAGAATAAAATTATGGCCTCTGAAACAAAAGGTATAGTTATAGAAAAAGGAGATTTAAAAAGAGACACAAATGGAAGAATATTGGGATATTTGAGGGACAAAATCAAGGGGAGGAGAAGAGAGAGAGAGAGAGAGAGAGAGAGAGAGAGAGAGAGAGAGAGAGAGAGAGAGACTATAAATATCAGCTACAGAATTGATCAAGAAAACACATATTTAAATAATCTTAAGTATTCTACATGGGTTTCAATTTTTTTCATATTTGAAATTCATTTACATTCAAAGCAATGGAGGAGTTATTGACCTTTTCAGTTAAATCACTGTGCACATCTTAAAATGGATCTCTGAACATCCAAATTACGAATCACATTATAATGCAGGGAATTTATGGTTGTTATGACCCATTATTTATTCTCACATCAATTTTTTAAAAAATGGGTAAAGAGGCTAACTTAGCAACAGGTTAGGTTCTTTGAGAAACAATCATTGAGATGGAAATGAACATGTAGAAAATTCATTAGCATATGTTCTCAGGATCAACCAGCACTGCAATGAAGAGAAAAGAGCAGAGAGAGTGGTTGGTCTGTGGCCTGCTGTGAAAGCCAGGGTCTTAGACCAGCTCAGGAACCCTCCAGTGATCAGTTTCAACCTTGCGGGTCCATTCTTCCTGGCCAAGGGCAGACAGTGCTCCTGTACCTGGTGTCCTTTAGTCTTCAGGGTAAATGGTGTTTATGCTCTACATTGGAATCTGTGTGATGTGAGAAAGTGTTGTCATTAGAAAGAGAACTAGGTTCCACTCGCTGACTATGTTATGAGTTGTTCATTATTGGACTGACTATACATTTGATTTCACACACCCTGTTACTTCATTAACCCGCTACTGATCTGATTGGGTGGGGGGGGTATGAAATGAATCAGCAGCTGTGAAAGACTGTCCAATAGTAAACACCCAATAACGTTGGCTCCCTCCCAATGTTTTTTTTTTTCCCAGAGCTGAGGACCGAACCCAGGGCCTTGCGCTTGCTAGGCAAGTGATCCACCACTGAGCTAAATCCCCAACCCCCTTCCCAATGTTTTAAAGAGATTATTACATGCTTTTACTTTTCACTTGGGTTATTTTTCTCTTTACACATCCTGTATTGACTTGCTATTTTGGAGAAGAAAATTATCCCTATAGAGCTATGCTTTTTTAATATGTCACCTTTTGTGTTTTTAAGGGAGAGCTTTTACATGGTAAATTCCCAACTGTATTAGATTTCCTTCCTATTAGGAAGAAATGGCTAAATAATAACAGCTGGCTAAGTTCGTTTGACCATGAGACATTGTGAGAGTGTTGTATAGTGATTTCTCAGGTGTGATACAATAGCAACACTTGGGAAATTCTCAAAAGTATTGAATTCTCTGGTTCCCAGCTCAGACAATCAGGCTGAATTTGCAGAGAGGATATCTGTCAGTCGATCCTTTGATTTAATGCACACGGAAGTTTGAGACCTGCTAGAATAGTTTCTCAGTCAGGTCCCAACAGGAAACAGACGTGTATCTGAATCAAGAACGGTCTCAAAATTGCCTAGGGTATAAAGAAATCACAGAGTACTGGGTACCCTGGGAGACTGGAATGACAAGAGTCACACTGTTCTTGGTCCTGAGACAATTGAGGGATAACAGCGTGCCAATCACCTAATAGGTCTACTGTGAGAAGACCCAAACCTCCTGGATAAGAGCCACACCAAATTTTCTACACGAATGAAATTTCTCCTCCTTGCTTTCTTTTGCGTTTTACTGTGGCTTAACTAACGTAACCAGAGATGATAGCTGGACCTACTGATGTTTTTCACTTCGCAGATAGGAAAGGATGGAAGAAGGTGGGAATGTTCTGCGGACTACACCAGATATATGTCATAAAGTGTCACTTAAGCACATCATAGCGGATCTGTCAAACATCCTCTCAAACGAAAGGCACACATTTAAAGTGTGTAATTCATTAAGTGAGAGTTCAAAGTTGGCAAAGCTAAGCACTGCATAATGCAGGAATAAATCTCTATACAATTTCATCATCAAGGAAGAAGGTACTTCCTGCGACAATCATGTTTAACATCTTAGTGGGCAGCCATATGCAGGTACAGAGGACCAAATTGCTGGAAGAGCTTATCACCAGTTAAATCCAGTGTAGCACAGTGCATCTACCTGTACATGCAGGACATTTCATCTGGAAAAGTTGTTTGCATGTTGTGTAAATTTCAGAAGTTTCTCATTCTTGTGCTGCATATACACTTGGCATGTACATGAGAATACTGAGAATATTCTGTCTGCTACTCTGATTGACAGTAGGATTTCTCACCCATATTTTTGGATTTTTTTCCCTCTTACTCTGGTTTTGCTTTTGTTTTTCCCCCAGAACTTGACTTTCGGGGAAACAGACATTTGGATTTCCTACAACTAGTTAATTCAAATAATGTTTTTTCATATTTATCACAACAAAAGTTTTAGCATGTAAAATTTAAAACACACACAAAGTTTGGGAGAATAATGAGCTGCCACTTATGCCTCAGCCAGCTTCGACAATTATCAACATTTACAAAAATGCTTTCCCTGTACAGTGTAATTTAGATTTAAAATAATGGCATCAGCTTTTGGGTGCTAGTTTGTGTATAGAAGTAGAAGGAACATATTTTGGAATTTAATGGATGTGAAATATGTTTCAGTTCATTGCTTATATCATTTCTGTGATTTGGAGCATTTTTAGTTATTTTTTATATGGTAGAATAAATTGCATTTTTAATAGTATTTTGTATGCTTGCCTGAGGTAACACATTCTCATATTGAATTATAATTCAGTAAGAAAAATGTATTATTTTTCTTAAATCGAGCATCAATGTTGTTGATGGAATAGAACTTAAAGCCCAGGGTTTAAAATTGTATTTCGGCTAATGTTCAATATTTTCTAATAGATAGTATGCAAGGAATGATTATAGCCATTATCACAGGAAAATATTTAAATGTAATGTTTCTAAGTGTAGACATTTTTTAAATTCATGCATACATTCTCACTCTTAGGTTATTGTGTCTGATATTACATATTTATATGATAAACCTGGCTGTAACATTATAGCGATCCAGGAATGATATTTCTGTCTAAACACTCAAAACTAATAAGGAAAAAGAAGGCTGCAAAACATCCTTCTCCAAGGTCAGGGACCAGGTTAGAACTGGACATGTACTAGTTGAATTTTATTGTCAATGTGATATAAACTAGAAGCACATAGGTAAAGGAACCCCAATTGAAGAATTACCACCATTGGATTGACCTCTGAGCACATCTACATGACATTTTCCCTTATTGCTAATTGAGGTATGAATCCCAGTCCAATCTGGTGGGTGCTACCCCTAACAGAGAGGCATGGGTTGTATACACGATGCTGGAAGCAAACTAGTAGCCATTGTTCCTACTTCAGCTTCTGCTTGTCTTTCCCAGATAATTTTCTGTAAGCTAATACCAATCCTTTCTTCTTAGTTCTTCTAGGTCATGGTACTCAGCAATAGTACAAAGAGAATCTATTAAAGAATTTTGAAGTTTCATTTATACCAATGGATAGACCATAGCCATTAACAAATAGAGCCTATATTTCCATAATATAAAATTATAAGACATATCCTTAAATTTTACCTTGGAGCATATGACAAGGCATATTTTTCATGATAAAGACAAAATGGAAACTAAGTTGGTCCTGGCATAGCATTCACAAAGGTCTGTTCTTTCTTTTCCCTTTCAGTCAGTAAATTTAAAGTGATTATGGTTTTTGTACAGACACATAAGAATGACAAAGAACGTTTGCTGATCTTGGAACCCACTCATACCAAGTGGATCTTCCCACATGTATTTCTAGATTAACAGATGAGAGAGGAGAGCTGGTAACAGGGTTCCTTTGAAATGAGCACACTGGCTTTGCTTTGTATATACTTTTCTTTCTTTTCTTTTCTTTTCTTTTCTTTTTTTTGTAGATCTTCCCTTCCTTTTTTTTTATCTTTATTAACTTGAGTATTTCTTATTTACATTTCGATTGTTTTTCCCCTTCCTGGTTTCCGGGGCCAACATACCCTTAACCCCTCTCCCTCCCCTTCTATATGGGCTTCCCCTCCCCATCCTCCCCCCATTACCACCCTCCCACCAACAATCACATTCACTAGGTGTTCAGTCTTGGCAGGACCAAGCGCTTCGCCTTCCACTGGTGCTCTTACTAGGCTATTCATTGCTACCTATGAGGTTGGAGCCCAGGGTCAGTCCATGTATAGTCTTTGGGTAGTGGCTTAGTCCCTGGGAGCTCTGGTTGCTTGGCATTGTTGTTCATATGGGGTCTCGAGCCCCTTCAAGCTCTTCCAGTCCTTTCTCTGATTCCTTCAACGGGGGTCCTATTCTCAGTTCAGTGGTTTGCTGCTGGCATTCGCCTATGTATTTGCCGTATGCTGGCTGTGTCTCTCAGGAGAGATCTACATCCGGTTCCTGTCGGTCTGCACTTCTTTGCTTCATCCATCTTATCTAGCTTGGTGGCTGTATTGGATACTTTATTCATTTGCATTTCAAATGTTATCCCTTTTTCTGGACACCTCCTGTTCATCACCCTCCCCCTGCTTCTATAAGGATGCTTCCCCACCCACCCACCAACTCCCTTCCACCTCTCTGCCCTGGCATTTGCCTACATTGGGGCATTGAGCCTTCAGAGGATCAAGGGCCTCCCCTCCCAAAGGCCATCCTTTGCAACATGTGCAGCTGGAGCCATGGGTTGCTCCACGTGTACTCTTTGGTTGATGATATAGTTCCTGGGAGCTCTAGGGGTCTGGTGGTTTGATATTTTTGTTACACTTTTCATTCTTCAGGAAGAAGCATAGAGGGAATGAGAGATGGTCCCTATCCTACTTGGAGAGAGATTTATTCCTTTCCTAAGTGAATCAGAAGAGACAATGTTGTCCTTGAAGGCCACAGTAAGCCCCATTTGATTTCAAGTCTATATAAGACAATGATTCTGCTATTCAGCAAAACCCCACAAACTGACCCTACACTGAAAGTCTAGAAACCTGCTGAACTCCCATTATGTTACGGTTTCACTCCTGTGCAGTTGCTGCTTGTTGCTGACACCGCTGAAAGCGCTGTCATGTGGCATCACAAAACATTACATCACGGAAAACAGCGCAATAGCATTGTGGAAGCTCAGTTCTTGTACAACTTTGAAACTTGGTTCTTCTAATTGGTGCATAATCTTGTCTGCATGGTGACTTGGGGCTCAGCACTCACCTCCTTTTGGGGCTCTACAGTTTTTTTACACATAGCTTTTGGAGTCACTGTGCTTATCACACCAAACAGGTGACATTACAAACGCTGCACCTGGAAGTGACACTGATTCCTTTGATGGTTTGAAGATTCTTTTAGTTGCAGTTGAGTGCCATGCCATCTGCAGCCGTGGCCGGTAGTGCAGAAGCATGAGGTGATGGGGTTTTGGGCTGTTCTGTGAGCTGCTGGCCATTCCCAGCCCCAGAACACACACTTCCCCATGGTTTCAGGATGGAAGGTATTTTCCATTTCTGTCTACGTGGGAGCTTTCCATAACTAAGCCCAGCTGTGGCCTGGCACATAACAAAGTTAAGGTATTTATTCGACTTTATGTAATTAGTCCCTCGTGGCTCTGATGTCAATGACTAATAACACCTAATTCTTCTGACAGAAATTGCTACATTTAAGGAAGAAATATAAAGGGTACTCGTTTCAGAAAACTAATGTAGTAGCTTAATTTGCTCATTAGGTCCCATCATTGCCAACTGATTTTCTTCTTTGAAATAATTTTTATAATGACTTCCCTGAACTTTTGCCTGAAAATAAATAGGGAAGATTAACTAAAATTTTGCTTTAGGTTGTAGATAATTAGCGATTTTGTGTTCTTCAAATGTCTCCGTCATAAGCTCAGAGGTAAAAATTTTAAATTTTCTTCTTTGCAAAAGGTCAGTCCTGGGCTATCCACACAGACTGGCACTCAGAAGAGTGGAATGTGATTGTGATTCCAATGTACAGTTGCTGTGGTGTGGTGGAAGAGGCAGTGTTCCCCTGCTGTGGTCCCCAGTAATCCTATGAGCAAATTATCTCTCCCAGAATGTTTTGCATATACTATTGAGATGAGAACTTTATAATGAGTTTGAAAAGGTTAACGTTATTAGATGCATAGTGTGGAGGTGGTATGTTTTCAGAATTGGAGTGGTTATGAACTTTTCATGAAAGAGAGAACAATTATATTCTGGTCCAACAGGGACTGCCCATTACAACTAGCCAGCTTGTTTCTGGAAAATCATCAGGTATTTCTGGTTGCCTTCTGAGCACCCTGAGCTTGCAAAGTGCCAGGGAAGGCTATGTTGCTTTTCTGAGTCCTCTGGGTTTGACACTCCTGAAAGGTGAATATTTTTTAAATCTACAGGACAGAGGAACTGGCTCTACCGAGCGGATATCCTGGATGTTTCTGAGAACATGCACAGGGACCCAAGCTCCATTTTCTGTTTTGAGCCCACAGAAGGAGGAATGAACATGTGAACTTCAACCTGCAGACAATCTATGAGATTTTGAAAACAAAAATCATTGCCTAGAGTTATTAATAAGAAACAAAATTGCACCACGCCTTCTTAAACTATGGTTATCACCCTCTGTGGAGGAGAGCTTAATGATTTTCTTTCTGAGAACTACTTTTCCATTGATCCTGTATATAAACAAATGTATGTATTTTCTACCTTAGGGGAAAATCTGGTCAAAGAAATGAAGCATCTCCATGGGCGAATATTTAAAAAATGAGTTAGAAACTTTAGAGTGCAACAAATCCTTCATACAGTTCATAAAATCCACACGTGTTCTCAGAGTACCCCCAGTAAACACCTTAAAAATTTCCAGACTTATATCACCATATGAATTAAGTGAAATAAAGCTCTGTTAAAATGATAGGGAGACTCTTTTTTACTTCTTTTAAAAGCAAAATTTTATTTCTACAAATCATTAAGCAGTCACTTGGCAGAGGGATTTTGGGAACATATTCGTAGTAGCATTAAAAGTGGAAAACTGTCAAAACAAATATGGAGCCAAAGGCTGTTAATGTGACTGGAAGGGTGTTTGATCCTGCCAGTCATACTTCCTTCCCATTACCCACAGAGCTGTCAATCATCTCTGAATGAGGTAAGGCACTGGGCCCAGCTCTACCACTCATTCGCCACCTAGTTAGCATCTACGCTGTTCCAGGCACTCTGGAGACCACGGACTATGTAATAAGACAGGTACCTGAAGAAACTAGTCTAATTTGAAGTTTGAAACGCCTCCTAGGAGGTTGCCATCCCCTTTCTCTCCTTCAGTCCTTCTCCTAACTCTTCCGTATTGGTCCCCAACTTCAATCCAATGGTTGGTTATAAGTATCTTCATTTGTCTCAGTCAGTTAATGCTACAGCCTCTCTGAGGACAGCTATGCCAGACTCCTGTCTGCAGGCACAATATGGCCTCAGTAATAGTGTCAAGATTCCATGTGCACTCATGGGATGAATCCCAAGTTGGGTCAGTTACTGGGTGGTCTTTCTTCCAGCCTCTGCTCCATTTTTGTTCCTGTATTTCCTTTAGACAGGTACAATTCTGGGTTAAAAATTTGTAGATGAGTGTGTGGCTCCCTGCCTCAACTGGGGGGCATGTCTTTCTACTGGAGGTGGTCTCTTCCACCCCTATCTCCCCACTGTTGGGCATTTCTGCTAATGTCATCCCCATTGAGTCCTCATAGCTTCTCATAGCCCAAGTCACTGGGAAATTTTAGAGGTCCCCCTACCCCCTAACCCTCACTCCTGTATATTTTGATTCATTCTCCTGGCCTTGGCATCACTCCCGTCTCTCCCCATACCTGATCCAGCCTCTCCTTTTCTCTTTACCCCTCCCTTCTCCCACACAGTTTCCTGCCCTCTCTGCCTGCCATGATTTTGTTCCTCCTCTAAGTGGGTATTGAGTATCCACTGTTGGGCCTTCCTTCCTGTTAAGCTTCCTAGGGTGTGTAAGTTGTATCACGAGTATTCTGAACCTTTTGGCTAATATTCACTTATCAGTGAGTACATACCAGGAATGTCCTTTGAAGTCTGGGTTCCCATACTCAGGATGATATTTTCTGGTTCCATCCAATTGCCTGCAAATTTTATGAGGTCCTTGTTTTTAGTAGCTGAATGGTATTCCATCGTGTGTATGAACCACATTTTCTGTATCCATCCTTAAGTTGAGGGACATCTGGGTTGTTTCCAGTTTCTGGCTACTTTAAATAAGGCTGCCATGAACATGGTGAAGCATGTGTCCATGTGGCATGGTGGAACATCTTTTGGGTATATTCACAGGAGTGGTATAGCTGGGTCTTCAGGTAAAGCTATTTCCAATCAACATCCAGACTGATTTCCAGAATGGTTGTACCAGCTTGCAATCCCACCAGCAATGGAGGAGTGTTCCTCTTTCTTCACATCCTTGCCAACCTCTATTGTTCCTTGAGTTTTTGATCTTAGCTATTCTGGTTGGTATAAGATGGGAATCTCAGGATTGTTTTCATTTGAATTTCCCTGATGACTAAGAATATTGAACATTTCTTAAGCGCAGCTCAGCAATTTGAGATTCTTCAGTTTAGCTCCGTACCCTATTTTTTAATTGGGTTATTTGTTCGTTTTTTTTTTAATCCATCTTCTTGAGATCTTTATATATTTTGTATATTAGTCCTCTATTGGATGTAGCATTAATGAAGATCTTTTCCCAATCTGTAGGTTGCCATTTTGTCCTATTGACAGTGTCCTTTGCCTTACAGAAGCTTTTCAGTTTCATGAAGTTCCATTTGTCAACTCTTGATCCTAGAACCTGGGCCATTGGTGTTCTCTTCAGGAAATTTTCCCCTATGCCAATGGACTCAAGGATCTTTTTCACTTTCTCTTCTATTTAATTCAGTGTATCTGGTTTTATGTTGAGGTTCTTGATCCACTTGAACTTGAACTTTGTACAAGAAAATAAATATGGATCAATTTGCATTCTTTTACATGCAGAGTGACAGTTAGACCAACACTATTTGTTGAAGATGCTTTTCCCCCCACTATATGGTTTTAAATTTTTTATCAAAATCAAGTGTTCATTTCTGGGTCTTCAATTCTATTCCACTGATCCCCCTATCTCTGTACCAATGCCATGTGATTTTCACCACTATTGCTCTGAAGTACAGCTTGAGGTCAAGGATGGTGATTCTCCCAGAAGTTATTTTATTGTTGAACATTGTTTGGCTGTCCTGGGTATTTTTGCTTCTCGATATGAAGTTGAGAATTGCTCTTTCCATGTCTGTGAAGAATTGTGTTGGAATTTTGATGGTGATTGCATTGAAAAGCCTCTTCCAGTGTTCTCAGAGACAATCCTTGACAATGTTTAATGGACGTGTGTGGTGGCAGTAGAGGTGGAGGGTATGGGGGACTTCTATTTGAAAGAAACTAGGCCCATGTTAAGCTTTTGCCCAAGTTTTCTTCCGAAGAAGAAGCAAAGAAAAATCCTACAAGTGTCATGGAGACTGTGTCCTTTTTATTAGACAGTACTTTAAGTTAATGTTAACCATTATACCATCATTTAAAGAGGTGTCATAAAAGTTAACAGTTCAGAAATAATAGCTGATGGTTAAATGTTAGGATGTGTGTTATAAGAGCTGGACAGATTTCTGCATCTTCCTCTCCAGCTGCCTGAACCTTTTCCACCGAAAGGAGAAGACACAGTTCCAGCAGCTGCACTATTTTTCCCTCAGGCAACATCTCTCATAAATTCAAATTTGTCAAAATGCATAACTAGATTCTGATAGGTCTATGAACTGTAGAGAACCAAGATTATTGTTTCAAAAGGAAAAAAAGACACCAGTCAATTCTTACCCTTTGACTGTAACTTCAATTTTATTAATAATTTTGCTTTGTAGAATTATAGTCCTCTGAATATCAATTATGTTTTTTGATAATCATTAACAATTTCCAAAGTCAGAGGACATGCTCATATACTTTCTTTCTGGCTATCTCCAGTCTTATCTGATTCCACCCTTTCCTTTCTGATACAATCCTACCTGGAAATAATACATTTACAGGAGACCTAAAGAAACTCCAATCTTCTTTTTGGCCCTTGATTAACTTCCCTGGTGTAATCCAACCTTTGGATGGAGAGACAGACATACTCACTACGCATTATTATTGATCTACCTGGGATCTCTCACTGCCTCGTTGAGGTTATGGGTCTGCCCTGTAAGTTGTTGGTCACTCCAAGTGGCCAAACCTCAAAGCCTGAAAAAAAAAACCAGGCCACACCATGCATTACCTACAGTTTTTTATCTATGATATAGTTAAGAAGCTTGTGCTGATCTGAGGTTTTTACAAATTGTAATTTATTGTTCTGCCCAGTACTGGCTCCTCAATGCTACTTATGTTTTCCCATACTAGATATAAAACTCAAATACATTCCTTTCTTCAGGGAATGTTTTGGAATATTCTTCTCTAGATCTCCCCATACCTCTGCCACCCTGCCCATTTTGGTGATCTATTCTTCACTCTAAACTGTCCCTCTTAATGAAGCTCTTTTCTGGGTTTTAAATGGCAGACTCTCTTCCCTTTTAGGTCCCATCATGTTCCAATTGATAGAATGTTCTGTCCATTTTTAGCACTCTCCCAACTTAAGGCCTGATTGTTTGAGAGGCTGTCTATCCTAATAAAGCTCATTTTTGAACAGTAATCTTAATTTAGTTTCTTTATTTCTCTCCTCATCTAATCTTCAACCTCTCTTCTGTTATTTCCAGTATATACTTCCTTACAAAATAAGATCATTGATGATAGATGACTATTCACTTAGATCCTCTTAAGGTCTCCTGTAAGTTTTGGTCCTTGAGAGCATACTTCCAAGATTCTGTTTGTGGCAATCAAAAACTTCTTCCCTAAAGAAAATAACAAACTAAACCAACCAACCAACCGAACAAACACCCTAAACCAGAAAGTGTAAAGAATAGTGTCTCTAATCTCTTCTCTTCCTTATTATACTTCCTTTATTTAGCTCTACTCACACTGCCCTACTGAACATCTTAACTTCATGTTTCCAGTAACTTTCTCATTACTAAACATAGTGGTCTACTCTCAATTTTCTCACTGGATGCCTCAGTACATTTGGTGCTATTCATTGCTTTTTTTAAAAATACTTTTGGCTGATGTATAGAGCTCTGCCTTGTCAGTTTCCTTCCTACTTCAACTGATGCTTCTTAACAATCCTTTCTGGCCTTTCCTGATTCCTACTGGTAGAGAATTCTAGAACTCGGTCCTTGGTTATCTTTCATCTATGTATAATGCAACGTCATCTCTTTACCAATAGTTTTAGATGTCTCTCTATTCTTAACTCCCCAATTTTTTTATCTCTAATCTCCACCTTTCTTCCTGGACACAATAGTTGTGATTATCAGTTTCCTTTGTATCTATCCACCCAGCAGTATCTAAGAGTTAGTTAAAGCTAACTCTTGTAAACATTATTTTAGATTCCCTGTCTTCATTAGATTTCCCTTTTGTTGAAGGGTCTCCTAAGTCATTAAACCAACACTCTGCATGAGCAACATTCTGTAATCTTGAAAGTGAAAGTGGAGGGGTGGAATGTGATTTCATCCTCCTGTGGATCGTCTTATATTCAGATCAATGAGTCTTTGGCTATGTTTATGCCATGTGTTTAACAAATGGCTTTATATTTGGATAAAATAAAGCATTTCTTGTCACTGTGACAACTTCAAGTTCTACTTGTTTTATATGTGATTGGCAGCATATCATGGGCCTCATTCCTACTGACTATGATTTTGCTCTGGTCTAGCCTATTTTCAGCTTAAAATGTGACTAGGTGATACATTGAGGCCCTCGTAAGTAAGAAAAAGTCATTTCAATACTGAAACATATCCAGGAATTATATATGATTTCACAGTATTCTGAACAGCTTCATTTTGGTTTCATTTGTTCTGTCTTTAATGCTTCCTATTTACCTACTACCTATTACCTCTATTTTCCTATTACTTCTATCCACCACCCACCTTTACTGATTTATTTTTCTTTGTGAATTTTCAATTCAGTATAGATTTCAGAGTCAGAGCAAGAGGACTATTAGTTTTTCTAAGCTCTAGAGGTTACTTCAGAACTAATCAATTTGTCATTGTATTTAACAAGGCATACATTTATTTAACAGCCACCTTGTTACTTAGAGGACAACTTAAGAGCTACCAGTCTACAAGTGAGAAAAGCAGACTGATTAAGAAGTTTTGGTGATTTTCTGTGTACGTATTTTTTGTTTCATTTTGTCTCCATGGTTTTTCATGACACTAGCTTTTAGAATGCTAAATAGCTTTTAGTGTTCTTCGTCTCCTGCATCAAATAACAGACTCTTACACAATAATAAACAAAAAATTAAATGCTTGAAAGCATGTGGAACATACATAGCACCCTGGCTGTACAGATCTTAATATTTTGGGAGACAGCAAGAGAATTAGCCCCTTAGAAAAATTTCCTATTCATTTCATTCAGATTTTTGCTGTATGAAATTGAAGGAATAATCATATTTCATATGGAACCCAGAACGAAAATCCTGACATAGTCCTGGATATTGGAGACTGACTGACTTTTATTTTACTATAAGTAATGGATTAAATTTCACTCATCCATTAATAGAATACACTTTATCGAATGAAGAGATTCCAGGATGGAAACTTTGCAGCTGCTTTCTTTAGAAGGCTCATTCTAGAGGACAGGATTCACAGAAAACTATTGTAATATATTACAGTCATTCCAGTTTCAATATTTTCTACGTGAGAGCCATGTACCATCAGGAGGCTGCCTATTTCTTAGATTTTATGTTATGTTTTTTCATTGTTGTTCAGAAATATTAATAGGATTCTATATGAGAGTATCAGGCTGACTGTGTTCTACCCAAAAATCACAATAAATTTGCAAATAAGGCTGTGTTGAGTTTTTAATGAAACTTCTGTCTAGGGTGACCATGCTCTTAGTACTGATGATCTTATCTTTTGGCTGTTCATTTCCCAATGTCCAAGTCACAGTAGTAGTGTAGTGTAGGTTGGTGTCATTATGCAGGTGAAGGTAGATAGGATAGAATGAGGCTTTTCATAGGATGAGAAGGAAGGATGGGTGGGAGAGAAGTTTTAGAAACGGGGAGAGGAAGCTGGAGCAAGAGGAAGGCAGCTGAGAGAACATGATGACAGATGTTAAGATTCTTCTCTGGGCATAGTTACAGGTTGCTATGGCTATTTTTTAAGGGATGGGTATGTACAGGATTTTTTGTTGTCTAGCTGGGCAAATTATATCTAATCAACTGGATCAGAGGATATGTGTGGTGTGTTCTTTCATGTGGCAACTTAATTGAGTTCAAGAAATTATATGGTAGGGAAGAGAGAGGCAAAGATTAAAACAGAGACTGAAGGAACACCCATTCAGAGCCCCACCCCATGTGGCCCATACATAGAGCCACCCAATTAGACAAGATGGATGAAGCAAAAAGTGCAGACCGACAGGGCGGATGTAGATCAACCTGAGGCACAGCCAGAATACAGCAAATACAGAGGCGAATGCCAGCAGCAAACCACTGAACTGAGAGCAGGACCCCGTTGAAGGAATCAGAGAATGAACTGGAAGAGCTTGAAGGGGCTTGAGACTCCATATGTACAACAATGCCAAGCAACCAGAGCTTCCAGGGACTAAGCCACTACCTAAAGACTATACATGGACTGACCCTGGACTCTGACCTCATAGGTAGCAATGAATATCCTAGTAAGAGCACCAGTGGAAGGAGAAGCCCTGGGTCCTGCTAAGACTGAACCCCCAAGTGAACTAGACTGTCGGGGGGAGGGCGGCAATGGGGGGAGGGAGGGGAGGGGAACACCCAAAAGGAAGGGGGGGAGGGAAGGGGAAGTTTGCCAAAAGTACATAAAAAATATTCAAGTTAATAAAAAAAAAAAAAAAAAGAAATTATATGGTAGTGGGGCACCCCAGGTCCACCATGGAAGAGATTGCTGCCTTTGTCAGAGAGTACGTGGGGCTGTATGGAGACACTGAGATAAATTAGCACTAGTTCCAATAGCCTGCTGGAGCCGGAACTAGTGAGAGCGGGACAGCCAGGGAACGCACGGAACCATTCCACCCTTTTTTATTGTTTACTTCAACTAGAGTGTGTGAAATATTCAGGCCAAATTGTTTTCCTTGCTATAAATGTGAAACTTCAAAAATGCTAGTTTGTAACTTTAGTTTTAAATATAGTTTAAATATTCAGTTCAGTATGATGCCACAGAATAGTAGTATGGCAGTATAATGTAATTATTAAATATTCTGGGATTATAATACAGTCATATTCAATGACCCAGATAAATAACAGTGATGAGATGCTCCAGGAAGATGATGTCACAGTATACAATATCCATAAATAGTCACAGTTAATACAATAAAAAATTAACAATAATTTGTTAATCATCCCTGCTGTTATGTAAATTGGTACCATAAATTCTGTTTACACACAATTATAACATCTTCATGATACCCGCGCTCTGATTCTATAAGTAGGACTATACTGCAAGTCTGTTAGGAGGACTTGGTGGGCATTGTTATGGGTTGAGACCTTTAGACATAAGGCACAGTTTTGAACTGCTCCAATCTCGTTTCATGAGCAAAGAACTTTTTTTTTTTTGTCTAAGGCAGAAGTATGTACCAGGAGAAGTAAAGAGGATTGAAATGTGAGAAAAAGTCATGATAGTACTGTAGGAAACGACACATGATGATTTTGAGAAGAAATGAAGGCAGGATTAGAGACTGACTCCTGGGGGACAGTCAACAAGAATGTGGGCATCTCAGTTCTAGAACTGCAGGGAATGAAGTTGACAACTTATATGAGTTCAGATACAGGTCCATGCCTTTAGCCTGCAAGCAAGAACATTGTTTTTGAAATTCTAGTTTAGCCTCATGAGACCCTGAGCAGTCAGCCCAACTGAGCCATCCTGTCTCAGGAATTCTGAACCAGAGAATTGAGACATAAATGGATGGTTCTTGTTGTTTGTTTTTGTTCGTTTCTTCACACACTAAATTTATGGTGATCTGTTAGGGCAGCAATAGAACACGAATGCAAATTTTTATAGCAGCTTGCTAATTGTTGTAATTATTCGCCCTCATTTATAGACAAGGAAGCCAAGTCACAAAGAAGTTAATGAACATGCTCAGAGATGACAATTTTCAGAGGTACAGTTCTGCGGCATGGCATATAGATAGACCAGAACTAGAAGTCTGTGCTCCATAGTAGTCAGAAGTATATTATTACCACACCAAGGTTTAGTATATAAATTTTATCTTCTGCATATGATATTCAATAGATCATTACCAACTATTTATTAATAAATGCATTGATACACTTCAGTAAATTTGTTTCACATAATATTTTCAAGTTAATCATGCCTGTTTTAGAGAGAAACAAATCCATAGTATGGCCCATCAAACTGATGTGTTAGTGGTTAACTTCAGATAATGACTGCTGCCAAAAATTTAAGTTGATGCAAAAATATAAAAATATTTAAGCAAAGCAACAAATTCTTGTCGTAATAATTGTTGTAAGATCCATAGGTATCAATTTCCGTCACAGGATCATATTTTTGGATGAATTGCTTAACTTCTTATGAATTTACAATAGTCCTCCAACCCAATCTCTTTATAAGTAGTGGCTCTTTTTCTCTTCAATCTCTAAGCTTTACTCAAGAACCGAAATGGCTTCTTATCCCAACTTAACTCCTAGCAATAATATGATTCATATGAACCCTAGCAGAAGGTAGCTGAGCCCCACTCAATTTAGCAGAGGGTGGATCTGAATTTATCTCTGGCTTTAATGTTTAGTACACCATTGGAACATTTGTACTTGTTTGTTTGTTTGTTTGTTTGTTTGTTTATAAAATGTCTAAATCTAGTCAAATCTAGTTAAAATTCTTGACTTTCTAGAAATTGGACACAACATTGCAAACTTTCCTCATGCATGCTTCTAGGGGAGGAGGAGTCAGTTTTTTAATGGTGTGACTGCCCTGTCCACCATTCTCCAGGGGATGACCTCCAAACCAGAATTATATAAGCAGAACAAATTGGAGTCAATGTAACATTTATTAAAAGGAAAGGAAAGAGACTCTCCAAGAGTTTATAAAATCATTTTGAAAATGGCATGTGATCAGTAGACTTGAGTCTGAGGTATGTGCTGTCTTCAGAAACAAAGCCTTGTGTCAACTGTTGGGAAGGATGAAGGACAATATCAATAGCCTACAATATTTTCGGAGTCTGTCAGGATTCCTAGGCAATGACTGCAAAGGAAGAATTTCATTCCTGGCACTGAGATTTCGATAGGTAGCCTATGGTTTCTTGAAGGAGCATCATTATCTTGATTGACATAACTTCATTGTGTGTGTGTGTGTGTGTGTGTGTGTGTGTGTATCAATGACTAACAAAAATGAAATTGTGAAGTTTTGAAAAAGTGAGTGGCATGACCATGCTTAAAGGTAGAAGAAGGAGAGAAGGAATGATATAATTACATTTTAATTAAAAATAAAATAAAACTTAAAAACGTATTTAAGAAGTATGAGCAAGTAAATATATCACAAAAATTGTATCTGTCCACAGAAAACAAAACTCAACAGACACTTCTGAAGAAATATCCTTATAGAACTAGAAACTATAAAAACCATGTACCATCAAATACCACAGGAAAGGTGGCTATTTAGAATAGCATAAAGACAAATTAAATTAGGTTAAAATAAATTAATATTAAACATTACAAAATAAAATAAATATTAATGGTACCAAATGTATAATAGTGCCAATTTATGATTTCATTAATAAGCCAAATTATTGAAAACATGCAGGAAGAATTGGTATCATTTAAAAAAGTATTGATATTTTATATTATGTTAATTATACTTTATTCATAGAATTATGGAAAATGCTTTTCAAATAAAAATCACGGTTATTATAATTTGCCTGTCTTTTTTACTTCTCTGAGACTCACTTGGGTCAATTTAGAAATACATGAGCTCTTTTAAAGTTATTTTTCGAAATTTTAGTTAGTGTTGTTGTTTCAAAATGTAATTTTAAATTTCTCTTAATGCTACATGTTCAATCTAATAAGGGAGGAAGGGGTGTGTGTAGCACATAAAAATACACAGGAGCTGTTGCGATCAGGTCAGGTGGCATGATATAATACAGACTTGCTTGGATATCTCTTAGCAGCATGGAGTTAGCAAATGCCACTTGTGCTGAGAAGCAACGAGTCCCAGTCCATTTCTTCTAAGTAAGCTATGTGGCTGTAAGTCTCTAACTCATAAAACTGTACAAATCTATTGAACACCTGCAGGGTTATGTAGCTGTGACTTTTCCAAATCATCGTCCTGCGTTGGGTTTGTTTAATAGGCTTAGTCCACTTTCAAATTCAGGTGTTTTTTAGAGTTTTTGTTGCTTTTCTGAAAAACTTTGATTTGTCTTAGACGTTACCTACCCTTAGAATTCTTTCTGCCAGGCTTTTAACATCTGATTCTTTAGGAAAAGACAGTACCATAATGTCCAATCCTTTTATTTATTTATTTATTTTTGAAAAAAAGAAAACTTAAGCATAGCTTTAGTATATATCAATGCAAGTCTTTGCATCGAACTCCATACCAAATGGGTGGATTTCTGAGGGACACAGTGAGGCTACAGATAATCCTTCTATGCCTTTGGAAGTCAACTGGACCTCATTGTTCGGAGCTGACAAACCAAGTGTTTTTGTCATGACTGTTGATGCTGTCAGTTCAGACGGAAGGCAGACTGGTATTTACTTTGTTTTTCTTCTTTCTAACAAGCTCTATGAGTCTTGCATAATTCTACGAAATAAACTGTCAATATAGGAAGAAACAATTACCAGTGAAATAGGATGGTTTATGAACAATGAAACTTCCTGAGTTATAAGTGAAGCTTATGATTATGGTAGGGAAGAAAATCATCTTAGTGAAATTACTTTATTCAAATATGCTGGAACTTTATGATTTTTTGCAGCATAATTATCATTTTAAAGTGCTTGAAATTTACCTTAGAAATAAAAATACACGTTGTACATAGCAACATATTTTGATTTATATAAAATTTGTACCTGAAATAATGTGCTCGATTAACTTCTTTGTTCCACTTGAGTCATCCAAATCATGTTAGTGAAAATTAAGATATTCTGAAATGCAAATTTATTCAGGCAAATAATGAGTGCATTCTGCTGTCCGTCATATGAAATGATGATGCATTGAATGGCAAACGCAAGTTGTTTTTCTCATGAAGAACTATTTTTTTCCTACAATAACAACTTTTAACATTTACCCCTGGCTTTAAGCATCTCAATTCCTCCTTTACTTTTCAAATGATAGTCATTTTTAATCATTTTCATTTCTTTTTTACTGTGGGACGGACCTAGGCCCTCCGTACATATGTAACAGTTGGGTAGCTGTGTCTTCAATGTGGGACTTCTAAAGCAGGATCTCGGACTACATTGCTGGCCTTGGGATCCCTTCACCCCTACTGGGCTGCCTTGTCTAGCCTTATTAAGAGAAGATGAGTTTGGTCTTATTGCAACTTGATATGCCAACGCCGGAAGACCTCCCCTTTTCAGAGGGGGAGGGTCAGAAAGATGAAGGAGGTGGTGAGAGGATGAGACTGAAAGGAGAGGTGGGAGGGGAAGCTGCAATGGGGTGTTATGTTAATAAATAATTTAATTAATCATAATAACCACAACAATAATAATACAGAATTGCACAAGAAAAGAAAGGACGTAAAGAACAGAGAGACACATAGAGATGGGCAGACAGACTAAGCCTTTTAATAAGCCCTTTCTGTGTGTACAGATGTTCATCTTACTCATGAAAGGCAATAAGCCAATTCTTAAAATTTGAAACACTAAGAAATCAGTTATTCTTTAAAAGTATATTAATAAAGACTAGAAGTTTCAGATCTTAATTCTTCGAGATTTAATAAAGAATAGGTCATTTTGAAATAGTAGAGATTTATTCCCTTACAAAATTTTGATGATGCTTTAACACATGTCAAGATGTGTTCATAATTATAGAAATCCCAGAATATCCCAAGGCAGAGTCTGCATGGTCATTTACCTCAGCGCTTCCATCTCCAACCATGACTTCTACAAAGAGGAAGAAATACTGACTGCACTAAAGAGTGCCCCAAGAATCAATACATACCAGAATCCTTCAGGAGGAAACTCCTTTTCAGAAAAATGGAAAAGCAGACAGGAAAGATGGACAAACCTTTAGTCACTGGGAGACAAACTGAATGTGGTAGGAAACTAAAGCCAGGCTGGGTCTGCTAAGGTCCTAGGGCTAATTAAGAGGGAACAAAGATAAGATAGTGTGTAAAATAGACCCGAGAAAGGGTTTAGTAGAATTTTACAACTGCGCCACTCCCGTGCTTCACTTTAGGCTCAAAGAGGGATCAAACAAACGGCTAGCATGTGAAATGTTTTGTAGGTTTAGGTCCTTGGAATCTACTATGGCACCTTGAGGAGGCCATGGTATCTTTAGGGCACAGAAAACTCCTGAAGAAGTGAGAAGAGTTAAAGTGCTCAGAATTAACCTGTTAGAGTCACAGAATCAAGACAGGAGCCACAATGTGGCAGCTGACAACATTAATGGATTTAAGGAGCCATGTAAAATAATCTTAGGAATACATAAGAAGGAAGAATTGGAGAACTTTAAGAGGTTCAGTTAACTTGACACTTTGAATGCTCTTGATACCATCTTCGTATCGATTCTCAGTAAGTCTGGATTAAATGAATGCCACAAAGGTAACCTGACCTTGTTCAGTGGAGAACATGAAGAACAATGAAGAAATATAAGGTCAACTTCAGGTTGACTTAATATGACTTATCATTCACTTCATAGTCTACCTTCAGGATTTGGGGCACTAAGAAAATTGGATCAAATCTCTTTCATACACACACACACACACACACACACACAAACACACACACACATGCATACACACTCACATGCATGCACATGCATTATAACATGCTGTTTCTGTTTCATTACAGGATTATAGTTTTTGGTGTTATGTCCATGTAACCATATACTCTTTTACTGTTTCATTATGGTGAAACCAACAGACTTTCTTCTAGCTCTCTGAAACATTAAGAATATCATTATTATTAATTGTAGTAGTTACTCTTCTGTTCAAAAGCACACTAGAACTTTTTATTTTTAACTGTAATTGAGTACCCATCATTCTACAGACTCTCCCCAGACTCCAATAGCTGTCTTCTATTACGTTCTCAATTTCTATTCATTTGAACATTTTAGTGAATTAAAATAACAATTGTAGTCACACAATAGCAGAAATAATCTGTTCAATTCTACAGAATTCAAGCACTATTTTTCCCATAGCAAAGGAAGAGAATTTAAAAAAATAAGTTTATGTGTTTAGAAATATGTGCACATACATATATGTAATGACAATTAACGAAAGAGGCTGTGAATTTGAGAACGATAAGCAAAGTTGCATGAAGCAGATGTGAAGGAGGAAAGGGGAGGAGAAATAATATTTAAAATTAATATAAATAAAAATATTCAAAACAAAATTAATGTACATTTTGTGGAAAATGTCTTAACTTTCTAATTTCCTAGGATAATATTGTTAAAAGTAGGGATCTGGTTTCCTTCTTAAAATAATTTCCTTATTATCATGTTTTGAATACCACGATTTTACTTCGTAGTTTCTTGGCTCAAAGGAAAACTTTAATGAATTGTAATGTTTTAAAATATCCAAGAGAAGATGAATATTGTGTCAATAATGAAGAAAAATGAATTAGTATTGAAAAACATAAACAATATATGTTTCCACAGCTGTTGGATCAGCATTTTTAACCCCACAGGAGTAATCCTGCTGGCATAAATGAATTGATGTAAATTTTTGCTTAATACCTAATTTTTTTTCATCTGCTCAGGAAAACTTATGGTGAAGAATTACATATTTGATTATGTTATCCCCTTCCTTAATACCATTGTTAATAACTTGCTAGCACCTGTTACAGTTTGAGTCCCCAGTAACCATATCTGGAAGCTTGTGTTACCGTTCAGGAATTTCTCTAGGGAAGTAGTTCTGAACCTTCCTAATGCTATGAACCTTTAGTACAGTTTCTCGTGTTATGCTGACTTCAACTATAAAATTGTTTTATTGTTACTTCAGAAATGTAACTTTGCTACTGTTATGAATTGCAGTATAAATATCTGACATGCAGGAGATCTGATATTTGACATATAAATGGCTAACGACCAACAGGTTGAGAAACACTGCTTTATGGAGTGAGTAGTTTTAGAGAAGAAAAAAAAGAGTAAAGGAGGGAGGAGAAAAATAGCAAACTAGGAAAATTAAGCAGAGACATGAAAGTAGGGTGGGGTCATGCCTACACTTGACCCCATGGGGCATTCCGAGCCTGAGACAATTTTCTGACCCACCCTGAGAATGGTCAAGGTCTCAGGACTTTACTATGCATGCCAATCCCTGAGTGTAGGTCTCCATGGGAAAAGGGCATGATTTTTGACATGGCTCCCTGCAGCGTTATAGACAGTGAACAAAAAGTGGGAGCTAAGAACAAGATGAAAGACAGAGGTGGTAATGTATACCTCATCTCACCACTCAAGAAGCTAAGACAGGAGGATCATGAGTTTGGTAAAAGCATTGACCATGTAGATCATGTGGAGCTATTCTGAGCTACATAGTGAGATTATCATAAAAGATAAAATATAATTGGACAAAATATTAATTCAAAATCTCAACTAGATCCCCTCTTGTTCTTTCAGCTTTATCCTATATGAGTATCCTAGGCACTAAGTTGCATGTCTTTGACCTAAGTGCTGTAGTAAATACATCTCTGCCCTTTCTTTCTTCAAGGTTAGTATCACTCCTGTATTACTATTATCTACTTCTGATGGTATAGATTAATGTCATATACTTAACCTAGACCTAAATGAATATCAAGGGCCCAGTGTATACAAGTAAGCAATTGGAGAGGGAATGGGCAATGACTCACAAATCAAAGCAGATTTAGCTCTTCCATGGAAACCAGTTCTCTTACTAACCATATCCAGTTTAATGAACACAAAGCTCTGAAAAGACTAATTTATCCTTGTCCTACTATCTGTCAGAAACAGATTATATTTGTGGAAAGAAAAAATATATGATATATCACTTATCTTGACTGTTAGCATGATCTAGTTGAAGAACTTGAAAATGAGAAATATATTTAACTAATGAAACAACATAAAATAATATATAATACCAAAGTATATGGTAAATCCACCTGTTTAAATGAAATTGTGTTTCAGAAAATATTCATCCATTCATTCATTCATTCATTCATTCATTCAGAATTTAGGTCTCTTCTTCACATAGAACAATGATTAGTACATTGCCCACATAGCACACAGTCATGCACATATGCATGAATATATGCACATGTGCACACACACACATACTCACACATACACACACTCGTACAAACACAAACACATTAGTGAACACACCATGCACAAGCATGCTTTAGCATCAGAAAATCACCTGATATTCAAAGGCTGACATAAGTGTTATTGCGTATACTCAAGACCAGGCAGGCTATTTTGTTCTCATATGGGCATAAAAATTATCTAACCTCAGAGAAGAGTATCCTGAGGCATTGATGAAGCAGAACAGAGAGAAGTAACTTCCTACTTTTCGAATTCATAACCAAGAACAGTTACAAAACAGTTGTTCTAGAACTGCCCTTCTGTCCAACGAGCAAACCCATTGCTTGGATTTTCTCATTAACCCATGTTCAAATCACTGATATACTGTGGCATCTCTTCTCTGTGAAAAGCAGAAATCCACATTCTTCAACTGTGCTCAGGAAGTTTGGGTGAGTTGGGCTTAAGGCACTGAGAATAAATTAGGAATTGGTCAGTTTGTACTAGCCAGGCACCTTGGCACTGAGTACCGTCAGAGAAGACCAGAGTGGTAATACTGCTGAGAAGTCTTCCTGCCCAGTCTCCTGTTCTCAAATTATAATCTACTACTTGGAAAGCACTGGAAAAGAAAACAGGGAGAAAATTAAAATGAAGACAAAAGCAAAAGACCCCCTCCCCACACAGGACCCGTGGGCAATGCCGCCCCCATCACGAAGCAGTCATTTTCTTGTACTTTGATTTTGTTCAGCGAACGCTGAGCATTACTCATATTTAATTACCTTAATTTCATGCTTAACCAAGGCACAAAGAGATCTGTTTGTAATTTCAGATGAGAGGAAATGAAATTCCCCTCAGCAAGTCAAATTTTAAAATTCAAAGAGGGAGAACAATGTATTGAATCACAAACAATCCAAACCTTTTGCATCTCAAGGTAATTTCGTGGCTTTTGCACTATTAGAGAGTTTAAAATTTGTTTTAAAAACAAGATGAAGCACCATAGAATCGAGAGAGGACTCAAAGTCCATTTGTCTCTAACAAGTGAGGCACTCAGGAGGTGATAATACCTTTCTTTAATAGCCAATGTTTTCCCAATGCTCACAAAAGAAGAATAAGTATTATTTCATAATTAAAAAACAAAAGGAAGTCGAACCAATTGTTGAAGTTAAATGGAAGGGGAGGTGTCTTTAAATGGCTAAAAAGTTTGATCAGGGTTATCTAAGGAGAAGAAGTAGATGTGGGCACATAGATATGTTTGCTTAAATTAATCATGGTTACCCAGCCCTTCCCCATGCTTTTTTGTTCCTGATGTGATGCTGATGAGGCTGATGACTCACACCAAGAATCCACCTACTGAAGCCTTTGACAAATTTCATTTTGCCAAACTAATTTCCTGAGTTCGAAAAGGGAAATAACGAGAACTCAGTAAATATGCAAAAAGTTAACCAACCCTGGTGCATTATGGGTGATAATACTTAGCCGATTCTAGGAGAGGCAAATACTGAGATCACATTTTGCATTTTAATACCTTTCCTGTATTTGTTGAGCAAAGCCAGGGTAAACATATATATCTCCCTAATGAGGATGCTAGCACAAAGAGGCCTCTTTACTGTGAAAATTCCCAATTTTTGAAGAACACAGAAAATGGAGTTGAAGCCACAGCCATTTAATGTTTTTTGAAAACCATAGCGGAGATTGTCTTTCATTACTGAAACACGAGTTGGTTAGGATCATGATCTTAATAGATGATACAAAGATTTAAATAATGACTAGACTTTATTTAACAGATGTCAGCATAGGGCTACAGACTATGAATTCTTTAACTGGAGATGTTGTTGGGCTCAACAATATTTATTTTGGAAGATTCTTCATGCAGAGTTCCTAACTGGGAGGTGTTTGTAATACCCCATTAGGCCTAGGCATTTGTCAGTGATCTTTAACTTCATATATTTTAAGCTACACAGCCAAAACCTTTCAAATTCCACCAAACCCATTGGTATTGTTTTAAAATATTTATTTGGCACCTATATTTTTCAGAAAAGAATGTCAGTCTCCATTGAAACCAAAAATAGGGCTATAGGCTATGGAATCTGGAAGCAGTGTCCCTAGGAAGCAGTTCAGAAGGTGAGCATCATTTTATCAATTGAATAGGCTATTAGACTAAGTCAGTTGTGCAGGTCAAATGATACTGCTGTCAGACCACAGACGGAAAGCTTCAGATTAAGGGATAGGGAGTGCTACAGAAGCACAGATACGGTGAGTCATCCACACTCAAATGAGGACTTCTAATTTGTACAAAACTAATATGTTTTAAAGATGTATCAAGAGGTTTGTGATTGCTATAACCATCTGCTACAGAATGCCTTGATATGGTCCTCACCAACAGAATCAGGTTTAAAAACTATCACACATACAGTCACTTAAGTATCCAGTGAACAGTCCATAATAGGATTCGAATGGATTTGAATGTGTTAAGAGATATCTAAACTGATATTCCAAAAACAAACTTCCATTTCTCTCAACTAAGAAGAGCAAATGGTTTGGGCTGCTGGTGGCAAGGTCTTCTGACAGGTCTGAAGAGAGGAATATATGTGGGAAGCCAGGGCTATTAGCTAGGACTTATCGACAACTGAGATACTTGTAAGCTGTGGAATCGTCTGGTAGAACATGGCAGTGATGGTGAAGATAAGGGAAAGACACACTTTACATACATTGCCAGGATTATTAATGAGGAACAAGCTACTGCCTTATAACAACCTACATGCAGTACAGGAAAAGGGAGGGTATCAAAGATAAGAGCATATAATATGTCTTTCTGAAGTGTACTTTATAGAAAATGAATTACAGATATTTGGGATGTGATCGAAATGTTAACTGGGGCAGAATAATAATTCTCAGAGGTAAGCACAGTTCCTTAAGTAAACATGAAATCCTACCACCTCAGAGCAAAGAAATCTGTCTCTTGTGGGAGCTGTTGCCCTGATACTGTTTGGTTGAAACACAAAGGTCAATATTTCTCAAGTTTGGATCGTTAGGCACAAGCCTTGATATCTTCTGTATCTTCAGCATCCCTGTCTTTTGTTTGTTTTTCAGTTTTTAATATGAAAAAGTAAGACGTTATAAACTTTAGTTACCTTAGGAGCAAATATTCTTTGTATGATTTGCAATATGATTTCTGTACGAATTCTTGAGTGCAATATTTATTTCCACCTGAAAGAAAATCCTGAGTTGTTTAAACATTAAACAAAGTTAAATGATTCTGCAGAGGAACTTGTTCTCAACAGGGAGCGTCAGACTTCAGTGCAGAGACGCATGAGGCACATTGCAAATCAGTGGAAGTCACGATGCTCAGGGATGTTTTCAGGTCTCCAGAGAAAGCTGAAATGGGGAGAGAAATGAGAAAATGTCTCAACCGTAAACCCCTCTAAACTGTAGACAGGGACGATTAGACCCCAATCACCCAAGACTCATCCTGGTATTCTTGTAATTATGTCTAATAAAATATCCATTTTAACCAGTGAGGTTGCCTAGACTTGAAGGTTAAGTTGGACCAGAAATTATCCATCAAAGTCTATTCACCAAAACTTAACCAAAGCAAACCAAAAACACACCAAAACCCACCACCACTACAACACAACACAACACAACACAACACAACCAAAACCAAACAAAATGAAACGGGCATGATTTTCTTAGTTCACTGCCTATCATCTTGTTTCGTGAATTCTTCACATGCTTATTTTCTTGCTTGCTTTCCTTTTTAAATTTAATTAATTAATTAATTTATTTACGTTATCTCACAGCGCTTCCTCTAGCATTGTATCCGCATATGAGTAAATACTGTGCCAATCTATTCCTGCTATTTATGTCCTTTAGATGATGGCATCCTCTGAAGAAGGTGTTTCATTGTTCTTCCCCTTGATGTCAAATTCTGCTACTACTTGGAATTAGCCCACTCATGACAGAAGATAAGATCACAGAGGATAGACACCACACTGAGCTTCCAAGAGAAGTGAAAATGACAGCTTTGTCAGTGTGACCATTCTCCCATGAGTCCTTCAGCATAAAGCATGAGCTAGATGAATATAGTTTCATTATAAAGCAGATTTTCTGCTTTCTAGATCCCAACACACGGTAGATTTTTGAAGGGGTACAAAGTCTACACTGAGAATATTCAGTACAAATTTAGGAAACTGTCTTGTTGTTTTGGAACGCTGCTGGAATAATAGAACATTAATCAGAGGAGAAATTAATCAGTTCAGGTACGTGCAAAAAACATCAGGAAATTAATAATGTATTTTTCTTGTTTTTTCCTCCATCATCCATGCCTGAAGTGAGCACGGTCATTGAAGACATGCTCTCCACAGCAGACATTTATATTTATGTGGTAGCACCTACCAGAAGAGGAGACTGAGTGCCCCAGGGAAATAATTCACTTTCCTTACATCAGACTTGCATCTTGACTCCTCATCAGTGAGAAGAGGGGCCCAGAATAACTCACTTGTTGATCACTGAAAACTTCTTGCAGTTTCTCATGCTCTCTCTCTCCTCGGCATTCCATGTCTTGCCTCGGTTCCCATCACTGACTTTCCAGTGACGCAGGTGTTAATGAATGTATTATTTTCATTTCTTTGTTTTCTATTGATGTTATTTATTTACATTTCAAATATCCCATGTCCCCCTCTGCAACCCCCCATCTGTATCCTCCCACCCATTTGCCTCTAAGAGGGTACTCCCCCACCTACCTCCCAACTCCCTTCTCACCCCTCTAACACCTCTCTTCGCTGGGGTAACAAGCCTTCACAGGACCAAGTGCCTCCCCTCCCACTGATGCCAGATAAGGTACCACGGTAGCAGGAGCCATGGGCATATCAAAGTTTACTCTTTGTTTGGTGGTTGAGGCCCTGGGAGCTCTGAGGGGTCGAATTAGTTTACATTGTTGTTCTTCCTACAGTGTTGCAACCCCCTTCAGCTCCTTCAGTACATCCCTTTCTCTTCCATTCCAGGCTCAGTCCAATGGTTGGCTGTATCTGCATCTGCCTTAGTCAGGGGCTGGCAGAGCTTCTCAGAGGACAATCATACTGGGCTCTTGTGTGCAAGCAGTTCTTGGCATCCGTAATAGTGCGGGGGTTTGGCGTCTGCCGATGGGATGGATCTCAAGGTGGGATGGTCTCTGGATGGCCTTTCCATCAATCTCTGCTCCATGTTTTGTCCCTGCATTACCTTTAGACAGGAATAATTTTGGGTTAAAAGCTTGAGATGGGTAAGTGGTCCCTTCCCTCTACTGGGGTTGGTCTCTTCAGGTTCTGTTTCCCCTCTGTTGAATATTTTGGCTAATGACATCCCTGTTGGGTCCTGGGAGCTTCTGGAATCTCTGGGATTTTCTAGTGGTTTCCACCCACCCTCACCCCTAATTCTACATATTTCTATTCATTCTCTTAGCCCTCTGGACTTCTCATCAGTCTCTTCCCATGCCTGAACCTGCTCCCCTTTTCCTGCCCCCTCCCACCCAGAACATTCCCCCCCGCCCTCAGCCTCCAGTGATTATTTTGTTTGACTTTCAAAGTAGGGTTGAAACATCAACACTTTGGTCTTCCTTCTAATTAAGCTTCATAGGGTTTGTGAGTTGTATCATGGGCATTATGAGCTTTGGGGCTAATGTCCACTTATCAGTGAATGTATATCATGTATGTCTTTTGGATGTGGGTTACCTCACTCAGGGTGATAGTTTCTAGTTCTGTCCATTTTGCTGCAAAATTCATAAAATTGTCATTTTTAATAGTTGAATGGTATTCCACTGTGTAACGTACCACATTTTCTTTATCCATTTTTCTGTTGAAGGACATCTGGGTTGTTTTCAGCTTCTGACTGTTATAAATAAGGCTGTTATGAACATAGTGGAGAATGAGTCCTTGTTATATGTTGGAGCATCTTTTGGGTATATGCCCAATTGTGGTAACTATTTCTAGTTTTCTGAGGAATGGCCAAATTGATTTCCAAAGTGGTACCAGTTTGCAATCCCACGAACATTGGAGGAAATGGTCTTCTTTCTTCACATCCTCTACAGCATCTACTGTTGCCTAAGGTTTTCTTTTCTTGTATTGGATATTCTCTTTATTTACATTTCAAATGTTATCCCTTTTTCTGGTTTCCCCTCTGGCAATCCCCTATCCTTTCCCCCTCCCCCTGCTTCTATGAGGGTGCTCCTCCACCCAACAACCCACTCCTTTCCTCCTTTCCGCCCTTGCATTCCCTTACATTGGAGCATCTAGCTTTCACATGACCAAGGGCTTATCCTCCTTTTGATGCCCAACAAGGCTATCTTCTGCTACATATATGGCCATTAGTCACTCCATGTATATTCTTTGGTTGGTTGTTTAGTTCCTGAGAGCTCTGGGGTATATGGTTGGTTGATATTGTTGTTCTTCCTATGGGGTTGCAAACCCCTTCAGCTCCTTCAGTCCTTTCTCTAACTCCTCCATTTGGGACCCTGTTTTTAGTTCAATGGTTGGCTGCCAGTATTCGCCTCTGTATGTGTCAGACTCTGGCAGAGCCTCTCAGGTAACAGTTATATCAGGCTCCTGTCAGCATGCACTTCTTGGCATCTGCAATAGTATCTGGGTTTGCTGACTGTATATGGGATGCATCCCCAGGTTGGGCAGTCTCTGGATGGTCTTTCCTCCAGTCTCTGATCCACATTTAGTCTTTGTATTTCCTCCTGTGAGTATTTTGTTTCCCCTTCTAAGAAGGACTGAAAGTATCAGCACTTTGGACTTCTTTCTTGAGTTTCGTGTGGTCTGTGAACTATATCTTGGATATCCTGAGCTTTTGGGCTAATATCCACTTATCAGTGAGTGCATGCCATGTGTGTTCTTTTGTGATTGGGTTACCTCACTTAGGATGATATTTTTTAGTTCTAACCATTTGCTTAAGAATTTCATGAAGTCACTGTTTTTGATAGCTGAGTAGTACTCCATTGGATAAATGTACCACATTTTCTGTACCTATTCCCCTGTTGAGGGACATCTGGGTTTTTTCCAGCTCTGGCTATTATAAATAAGGCTGCTATGAACATAGTGGAGCATGTGTCCTTGTTATATGTTGGAGCATCTTTTCGGTATATGCCCAGGAATGGTATGACTGGGTTCTTAGGTAGTACCATGTCCAATTTTCTGAGGAACCACCAGACTGATTCCAGAGTGATTGTACCAGCTTGAAATCCCACCAACCATGGAGGAGTGTTCTTCTTTCTCCACATCCTTGCCAGCATCTGTTGTCACCTGAGTTTTTGATCTTAGTCATTCTGGTATGAGGTGGAATCTCAGGGTTGTTTTGTTTTGCATTTCCCTGATGACTAAAGATGTTAAACATTTCTTTAGGTGTGTCCCGGCCATTTGAGATTCCTGTTAAGAAATCTATGTTTAGTTCTGTACCCCATTTTTCATTGGGTTAATTGCTTTTTTGGGAGTTAGCATCTTGAGTTCTTTATATATTTTGGATAATAGCCCTCTATCAGATGTGGTGAAGAACTTTCTCAATCCATAGTTTTCCAATTTGTCCTATTGACTGTGTCTTTTGCCTTACAGAAGCTTTTTAGTTTCATGAGGTCCCATTTATGAATTGTTGGTCTTAAATTCTGAGCTATTAGAGTTTCTGTTTAGTAAATTTCCCCAGTGCCAATGAGTTTGAATCTCTTTCCCAACTTCTCTTCTGTTCAATTAATTGTATCCAGTTTAATGTTAAGGTCTTTGATCTACTTGGTCTTCAGCTTTGTTCAAGATGATAAGCATGGATCTATTTTCATTTTTCTACATACAGACTGCCAGTTGGACCAGCACCATTTATTGAAGATGTTTTCTTTGTACCGTTGTATGTTTTTTGCTTTTTTGCCAAAGACTAAGTGTCTTCAAGTGTATGGGCTTATTTCTGAGTCTTCAATTCTATTCCATTGATTGATCTGTCTGTCTGTGTCCCAATGCCATGTGGTGTTTATCACTATTGTGATTCCCCTGGAAGTCCTTTTATTGTTAAGAACTGTTTTCACTATCCTGGGGTTTTTGTTGTTCCATATGAAATTCCCAATTGCTCTTCTCGTGTTTGTGAAGAACTGTGTTGTAATCTTGATGGAGACTGTGTTGAACCTGTAGGTTGCTTTTGATATTATGGCCATTTTTACTATGTTAAATCTTCCAATCCATGGGCATCGGAGATCTTTCCATCTTCTGAGGGCTTCTTTGATTTCTTTTTTTCAGGGATTTGAAGTTTTTGTTATACAGATGTTTAACTTCTTTGGTAAGAGTCACACCAGGATATTTTATACTATTTGTGGCTTTTGTGAGGAGTCTTGTTTCCCTAATTTCTTTCTCAGCCTGTTTATCACTTGTATAAAGGAAAGTTATTGACTTATTCGAGTTAATTTTATAACCAGCCATTTTGCTGAAGTTGTTTATCAGGTGTAGGAGCTCTCGGGTAGAATTTCTGGAATCGCTTATGTATGCTATTATTTCATCTGCAAATAGTGATACTTTGACTTCTTTTCCAATTTCTATCCCTTGATCTCTTTTTTTGTCTTACTGCTCTAGCTCGAACTTCAAGTATTATATTAAATAGGTACAGAGGGAGTGGGAAGCCTTGACTTGTACCCGATTTTAGTAGTATTGCTTCTCGTATCTCTCCATTTAATTTGACATTAGCTGATGTTTTGTTGTATATTGCTTTTATTGTGCTTAGGTAAGGGCCTTGGATTCCTGATCTCGCCAATACTTTTAACACGAAGGGGTGTTGCATTTTGTCAAATGCTTTCTCAGCACCTAATGAAATGATCATTTGATTTTTTTCTTTGAGTTTGTTATATAGTGTACTACATTAATCAATTTTTATATATTAAAACATCCCTGCATCCCTGGAATGAAGTCAACTCGATCGTGATGAATGATGTTTTAGATGTGTTCTTGGATTCAGCTTGCCAGAATTTTATTGAGTATTTTTGCATTGATATCACTAGCAAAAATTGATCTGAAGTTCTCTTTTTTGTTGGATTTTTGTGTGGTTTAGGTATCAGAGTAACTTTGGTTTCATAAAATGAATTAGGTAGTATTTCTTTTGTTTTTATTGCGTGAAATAGTTTAAGGAGTGTTGGGTCCTTCTTTGAAGGGCTGATAGAGTTCTGCACTAAAGCCATCTGGCCCTAGGTGGTTTTTTTTTTTTTTTTTTTTTTTTGTTTTGTTTTGTTTTGTTTTGTTTGGTTGGGAGGTTTTTAATGACTTCTATTTCCTTAGGGGATATGGGACTCCTTAGATAGTTCACCTGCTTTGATAGTTTAACTTTGATATATGGTAGCTGTCTAAAAAGTGATACATTTCATCAAATTTTCCAGTTTTGTTGACTATAGGCTTTTGTAGTAAGATCTGTTTTTTTTTTTTTTAATTTCTGCAGTTTCTGTTGCTATGTCTCCCTTTTCATTTTTGATTTTACTGACTCTGTGTCCTTTAGTTAGTTTCGCTAAGGGTTTCTCTATCATGTTGATTTTTTTCAAATAAAGAGCTTTTGGATTTGTTGATTCCAACCCTGAGTTTGCTCATTTCCTGCCATCTACTCCTCTTGGGTGTGTTTGCCTCTTTTGGTTTGAGGGCTTTCAGCTGTGCTGGTAAGGTTACTAGTGTACGATCTTTCCAGTTTCATTCAGAGGCATTTAGTGCTATGAATTTTCCTCTTGGCACTGCTTTCATTGTGTCCTATATTCGGGTACGCTGTGTCTTTGTTTTCATTGAATTCTAAAAAGTCTTTAAGTTATTTCTTCCTTGACCAAGTTATCATTGAATAGAGAGCTGTTTAGGTTCCATATGTATGTGTGCTTTCTGTCGTTTTTTTGTTGATATTGAAGACCAGCCTTATTCCATGGTGATCTGATAGGGTGCATGGAATTATTTCAATCTTCTTGTATCAGTTGAAGCTTGTTTTGTGACTTATTGTATGGTCAATTTTGGGGAAGGTACTGTGGGGTTTTGAGAAGAAAGTATATTCTTTTGCTTTAGGGTAAAATGTTTTATATATATATATACACATATATATACACATAACATATATATGTGCATATATACATGTGTACATATATATGTGTTTATATATATAACATATAAACATATACATATATGTGCATTTAGTGTTTTGATTATTATGTAACAAGAGAATTTTCTTTTCTGGAGCAATCTATTTGGTGTTTTGCATGCTTCTTGTACATTTATGGTCATCTCTTTCTTTAGGGTGGGGAAGTTTAATTCTATGATTCTTTTGAAGATGTTTTCTGGCCCTTTGAGCTAGAAATCTTTGCTCTCTTCTATTCCTATTATTCTTAGGTTTGGTATTTTCATTCTATCCTGGATTTCCTGAGTGTCTGTGTTAAGAATTTTTTATGCTTTCTATTTCCTTTTACCATTGTGTCAATATTGTCTATGATATCTTCTATACCTAAGATTCTCTCTTCGATCTCTTGTTTTCTGTTGGTGATGCTTACATCTATAGCACTTGACCTCTTTCCTAGGTTTTCCATTTTCAAAGTTGTCTCTATTTGTGGTTTCCTTGTTTTTACTTCCACTTTTAGGTCTTTGACTGCTTTGTTCAATTCCTTCCTCTGTTTGTGTTTTTGTCTATTTTTAAAGGGGTTTATTTGTTCCCTCTTTAAGGGCTTCTACCTGTTTAAGGACTTCTAATTGAGGTTTCCTTTATTTCTTTAAGTAAGTTATTTATATCCTCCTTAAAGTTCTCTATTATCTTCATGAGATAGTATTTTTGTTCAGTATCATGCTTTTGAGGTGTATTGGGGTTTTCATGGCTTGCTGTGAGGGGGAAACTGGGTTCTGATGGTGTCAAAGTATACTGACTTCTGTTGTTTGTGATCTTGCACTTGCCTCTCACCATCTGGTTATTTCTGGTGTTAGTCGGCCCATGTGACTCTGTGTGGAGCCTGTCTCCTGTGTCTCTGGGTTGTTGTAGATCTCTTGGGGGATCTGTGGTCATAGCTGTAATCCATCTCCTGGCAGACTTGCAGATTCTTACCCTGGCTGCAACAGATCTCCTGGGAGCCCTGAAGACTGTGGTGTTGAGAGCTAGGGGGCTACAGGATGATCTGCTTACATATAGAAGACCAGAAGAGAGATGGCTTTCATGAGTAGGGGAGGAGTCCTGCATCCACTGGGCTTCTGGGTTATTTGGTTGGCTCTCCTACCTGTTGTCCCTGGCTACAGTAAATCTCCTGGGAGCCCTGCAGACTGTGTGGTGTTGAGAGGGTTGGGAGGAGCCAGGCTGATCTTCGCCCAAGCAGGTGAAGACTTGAAGGGCTATTTCCTTTTTTATGCAGCTGAAAATGTTATCATCAACAAAGTATACACTTAATGAATATCCTTTAGGAAGTAGATGTTTTTAGAAAGATCTTAGAAAGTCTCCTCTGATAGCAGGTTGGTAAACCTATGCCTGAAGAACAGTAATGTATGTTTTTGAGTGAGGTGAGGAAACTTGATTAGTAAAAGACAGTCAATGAGTCTTGATATGAGGACCACCCACAGAAATAACTATTTGAATGAAGAGAATAAATGACCTTTGCCTTTAACATTCTACATTGTATCTTTTGGGATCACTCAAGCAGTGACTATGTATAAAATAAGATACTTACTTGAACACATTGAGTGTGTCTTTTATTTTCAGCTTTTCAGTGACCTCTACTTTTTTATTATTTCCATAGAATAAACACATTCAAAATCCTCTCCTACATATTTTGAGAACTTGACATCTTAATGTTAACTATATTCACTTTCGTGTATCACAGATCATTTCTCTTTTATAAAGAAAATAGTGTGGCTGTTGACTAAATTACCCACTGTCCTTTCTGTCTGACAATAACTGGTGTACTGTTAATGTCTATAAACTTAATGTTTTAAGAAGTTATTTAGCAGGGCTGAAGAGATGACTCGGTGGTTAAGAACACTAATTGTTCTTCCAGAGGTCCTGAGTTCAATTCCCAGCAACTACATGGTGGCTTACAACCTTCAGTAATTGGATCTGATGCCCTCTTCTGGTGTGTCTGAAGATAGCAACAGTGTACTCTTATAACCTAAATAAATAAATCATAAGGAGGAGAAGGAGGAGGAGGAGGAGGAGGAGGAGGAGGAGGAGGAGGAGGAGGAGGAGGAGGAGGAGGAGGAGGAAGGTTATTTACCAAGAGATTTTGCAGGTTTTGTTTTTCTGTGCTTGGATTATTTCATTGAATTTAATGATCACTTGGTCTACCAAGTGTTGCAAAAGATGGGATTTCATGGGATGATGTGATTAGATAGAATTCTGTTAGTGTATCTATTGCATGCTCTATATCCATCTGTTGATAAGTTATCATAGCCTGTTGTTGTCTTATTCTTTATTAAAGAAAAAACCTCATTACGTTCCCAGTTACAAAGAATACTTAAATAAGTAATCAACATTTTCAAGAGATACCTAGGTAAATTTTGCATTTCCACCCTGGTTCAGGTGTTGTGTTGTGTAGTTTTTGTTTGTTTGTTTGTTTGTTTACTTACTCACTTTATACCCTGTTCACAGCCTTCCCTCCTTTTTTTTTTATCCCAGTCCCATCCTCACATACTCCTTCCCCCAATACTCCCTCCCATTTTCTGAGGAGAAGGGGAACCTCCTGCCCTCATGGGCACCAACATGCCCTAGCACATCAAATCACAGCAGGACTAAGTCCACCCTCTTCCACTTAGGCCAGAAAAGGCAGCCCAGCTAAGGGAAGGGGATCCAAAGGCAGACAACAGAGTCTAGACAGCCCCAAGACTAGCCCTCCATTTCAAATATGTCTCTACTAGACTTGTAGATAAATAAATGAAACATAATTGCTATGTATAGTAAAAAAGTGGTTGGAACGGAGGAAAGCTAAAATTGTGTATTTACTTCAAGAATTCTCCATTGGCTACTGTTGATGGACCGTTTAACCCAAGTTTTGATGTGAAAATCATTAACAAAGTGACAAAGTAGACAAATGCCTGGTGGGATCATTTACTGAAGGAAAACCTCAAAGGTTAACTATCATCTGGGAGATGTCCCCATTTCACAAGTAACTCGGAATGGAATAGCAAACCAATAAGGAGATGTTGCTTTATCCTATAAGATTTAAGCAGTACCAACCATTCCAGAGAAGGAAATCCTGAGACAATGCTTCAACAGAAGTTTACACAACCATTTCATAGGGCAATTTTGTGCTGTTTAATAGGGCGAAAGGCACATATATACTGTCAGGATTCCACTCTTGTGGTAAAAAGGACCATGCACATTTTGCATAAAGATGTTGCATGGATGTCTACAGTTATTTATTGGAAACTGAAAGATCTGCATGTTTTACTATTTTTAAATTTTTCATCACCTTATATTAGTTATAGATAGTGGATATCATTAGGACAATTTCATACATGCACGCAATTCATTTGACTCTCCTGTTTGTTCAGGCACAAAACCATAGAATTAACTTAGGATTCTCTTTCTCTCATACCTCATAAGCAAATAGTAAGTTGTAGAACATACCTCCAAGGTATATTGTCAGAATCTCACCACATCTCTCTACCACTATATTTGGTCTAAATTGGTATGACTGTGACAAGTTCTGATTACTTCACCCCTACAATCTATTATCAAGATGGAAACTAGAGTGATTCTTTTATTAACAGTAGAGTTTAGTTTATATGTCAACCAGGTTCAATTTTTCCAAAAGCTTTTTACTGTGCACGTAATAAAAGCTCAGGTCTTTCTGTGTTCTAGAATGTTCCCCAGGGTCTGGTTCTTCTCCATGTCTTCATATTCACTTCTCAGTTACTCTCTCACTGCTACATCTACTGAACTCCTTATCTGTAGTCTCCCAACTCAGAGCTGATGTCATTGTCTACAGGACATTGTGTTTCTTATTCCTTGTACCCTCCTTTAGCCTATCATTGCTTGCCACCATCTGACCCCTTTCTACTTCTCTGTCTACTTTTCATTGTAAACCTCCTTTATAACCTGACTTCAACGAGGACAGAAAGCTGTGTCTATCAAACATTGTTATAGCTCCACTACTTAAAATGATATTTAACACCTAGGAAATATCCAGTAAATGGTTATTGAATGATATTGAATGAACAAGTAACTAACTTTGTAAGAATGGATAATCAATGAAAAAAGATTCAAAATGGTTTTTATAGACCGGAAATGTGCATATACAAATTCCATGGCCAGCATAAAGACCTAGATGTAGGAATTTTAAAGGTTGAATAGGATTTTCATTTTTAATGTTAAAGAAAGTACCAAGTTTTGATTGAGTAAACATATACGATTATAAACCTGGATGTTATAAAATTTAATAAACTGATGAGTACATTTAGTGTAGGGTATAAGAGAAAGTTAATTGGCAACATCTACACACAGACCAGGTTTTTATCCTCTGGTGAGAAGAATAAAATCATACCTGAACACTTTTTACTTTTTTCCTACCAGTCTAATTTGTTCTGAAATGAAATAACAATTTAATTGTCTTTCTGAAACTTAATTGTTCTCAGCTCCCTAGCAGCATCTAATCATTTTTGATAACTTTTGGTACTGTTTCTCTTTTTGCAGCATTCCTAATATATCTCTACTTTATTAATATTTTACATGCAAGCATAATAAATATAGAGAAAACTGTACAAAATAGAGACATAGAGTTTAACAAGTTGTTGAGGACAATCAATGGTGAATCATTCAAGTATATTTATTTTTCCCCTGCCAATTCTTAGTTTTACAGACCATTGTTTATACTTCTATTTCTTTGACATTAGTGTATTTTGTCTCTTCTTTAGTATTTCCGCCAAACTGGTCCCACCTAGAAGGATATTGTAGTGATTTGAGTAGATATGGTCCCCATAGACTCATATGTTTTAATGCTTGAACACAGGGAGTGGCACTATTATGAATTGTAGCCTTGGTGTAGGTATTGACTTGTTGGAGAAAGTTTGTTGCTGGGGGGTGGACTTTGAGGTCTCCTATGCTCAAGCTATGCCCAGTGTGGTTCATAGTCCCCTTCTGCTGCCTGCAGATCAAGATGCAGAACTCTCAGCTCCGTCTCCAGTACCATGTCTGCCTGGACACTGCCATTCTTCCTACCATGATGATGGACTAAACTTCTGAAACTATAAGTCAGCTTCAATTAAATGTATTCATTTATATGAGTTGTCTTGATCATGGTTTCTCTTCACAGTGATGCAAAGTAAGTGAGACAAAGATCATACATCTCTAAAACATGCAAGCAAATAGATCATCAAGTGAACAACATCTCCAGCATCTTTATAGCATATAATAGCTTTCTGAATCCAGCATCATGTTAGCAATTCATATGTACAGAAGAGTCAATTATCCAAATGCAAACATGCTCATAGCCTTACCACATAGCTTCACTGAATAATTAAAATTTGATGAATTTTATCTGAAAGTAAAAATTATGGGAAATGTAGTATCCCCCCTTAAAATGTAAATGTAAAACATGAGGCAAGACATGTTTTAATTAATGTTCAAGTCATGTTACAGGGTAGCAAAATAAATAGAGGGGAGCAGCCATAGATTCTAATTGACAAGACCATGACAGAGAAAATGTGGCAAATTTGGGTCCAATAATGGCTTTACTTGGGGATAGGATAGAAACTAGAGAGCAGAATTCACCTTCAGTTCAGCTCAACTAAGATATTACAGTTAGCTAAGACAAAAAAGTACAGGAGAAAAGGAACACGATGATCATACCCAACATTTGGTTATTAAAACCTTGACATTACAAAGAGAAGTTGTAATGGCAAAGACTGGAGCTGATCTACATTAGCACTGATCTCCCTGGGAAGTAGATATTGCTGCAATCTCCTGTTAAGCCCTGGCTTCAGAGGTCAGCATAGGCTGTCTTAGGCTAGAGAATGGAGATGGAGTTTTCAACAAACGATTTTACTGCGCAGAATGTTTTGCTTACCTAAAAGTCTATGGGTGCCTAGCGTTGATCTCTTTAAGAGAACCTGGTAATTCCAATAACTAAAAAACCCACGATTTATTCCACTCTAGCCAGCTTTTACTTCCCTTCTGGCAAAAATCCCCTTTAGGCTCCTTGCTACATTCACAATGATTCATTGTTGTGTTCTCAGCATAGGTACATCTGGCTGAGAGCAAATATTCAATAGCGAAAAGAAATGAAAGCCAGGCTCAGCCATTCTCCTCTGATTACATTATGACTCAGGACACCCACCAGTAATTTTATTCATTACTGGATATTAAAATCGAAGCCCTTTAATATGCAGCAACAGAGTTGTCCAAATTGAAGCCCATCTGTGCACCCTTGTAGAAGTTTTCTTAGCAGGATGCATAGGTAATTTTAATAAACTTATTATTTTTTCAGTCTGCCCCCAAAGGATTTAATGAAACTTTGACATTTTCCTGGTGCATCACAAACCAGCACTGTATCTTTGCTCCCCTTGTAGATATTTTCAAGAGTAAATTGGACTGATCATAGTAGATGCAGTCAAAGATAACCTGCTGCTTTAATGCATCCCAGAGTATCTGGCAAGGACTTATGTCCTTTTCTTCCCTTTTCTTATCCATAAACATGTTGATGATAGCTCCATTAGCCTTGTTATTTTTTCTTGTCAAAAATCTGGTGAAGACATCAGTGCCTGTGTTCTGAGGATGTTATGTTCTCATTTCTCTTTGCTTTCCTTATCCTAAATACTATGGAAGTAAACTTCAGAAAGAAAATACACAGAGTGAGTGCACTTGCAATCTGTGGTCCTTCAGATCCTCAAAAAACCAAGAGATTATGATAGGAAATTGATCTGGAAAAAAATCTAGCAGGTTTGAGTTAGCAATGTGGTATTTAAGCCTCTATAACCTTTGTTGTCACTGTATTGAAATGGCTTAATATTGCCTCTACTTCACACAATAGTGATGACAATGAAATAATATAGGACAGGTTCCATGTTCATATTAAACACAGAGTTCAAATGAAAATTCATTGCCACTCATATAGGGAAATGCCTCATTGAATCTTCAGAGCTCTATTAAACAGAGTATGGTACTTAACTGCAGCACCTGCCCCTAGCTAAACACTATTACAACTACTGTATATGGATGAGCTTACTTGATATTAATTAAACATAAACACTGTGTTCCCTCACATAGAATTCTCACTAAGTCTATGGAGACACTGATGTCATGTTCCCCTTGTTCGTAAGGAAACTATGACACAAGAGGTCACATGACCCAGCTGGCCTCGCATAAGTAGCCAGCTGTCAGGGGCAGAATTTTAACTTAGTAGGTTAATACTGGACACTGTCTGCAACAGCCCTGTGATGTGGTTTCTGGAAAGAAACTAACCTGAGGAAGGACAAATGCTACAACCATAATCTTTCCCCAAAGCTTATGTCACTCTAACTGTGTATATACCTACAGACCCTCTTGAATATCTAGAACTATCTGCTTTTCCAATTTTAGAACAGAAAATCAGGAGGATCAGAAACAATGTGCATTGTTTTCATTATGTTAAGTGAAATTTGTAAGATGTTTCAGGTGGTCTTACAGTCTTCTTTCTCTTTCTTTCATTTCTTGACAGGGCTTCTAAAACATAGACTAAATTCTTGGAACCTGATGATGTAAAGGAGCAGCAATTAGGAACATCGCATACCTTTATAAATATCATTATCCCTTCCAAAGCAGCTAAGCACATGTAAAGGAATTGTGGCATTGAATTCTGGAAATTCTGAAATAATGGCATCTGCAGCTGCCAGTCTCCTGCCTGGTGAAGAGGTTGGCACTGCCAACAGCTTCTCCAACCACAGCCAATGAATTTCAGGGCCAAAGTTTGGATAACTTTCAAGTTTGATGAGAACATGCTAGAAGACCCAGGTAGGTCTGAAGGGAGAAAGCATGGCACAGTCATTCTTGATCAGGAGGATGCCTTACTTTTCAGATATTTTGGTACAGAAACAAGATGTCCTTAGAGACAAGTGAGAATACTACAGGAGATGGTATAATGTAGAAAATACAATAGATAAAGGATTCGGTATTAAAACAAGTATAGTACCACCTACAATCTTAATCATGCTACAGAAAGCAAAATTCATTGTTATAAACTCGATTTAGTTTTATAAAAATCATAGTACTCTAGAGGTGGATGAGAGGTTACGATTGGTGCATACTGGACTAAATAAAGAATATTGGCCATTAATGACTACTAAGAGAGGAAGAATTAATCATCCCCAGGGATGAGCTCCCTAATTGGTTATTCAATACCAGTGGTCAGTCCAGAAATATATATATATACATATATATGTATATATATATGATATAGATTATATACTTATTATATATGTAACAATAAATGAGTTCTGTATAATTTGAAATAAAACAATAAATGGACTCTAAAGTTTGTATTTATATATTTGTTCATATATGTATATATACATGCATTGGTATGTGTATCTATGTCTATTTTTAAAAAGAGGGCATGAATTTGAGAGACAAACAAGAGGAGGATGCATGAGGGCTTAGAGTGAGGAGGCGGGGAGTAATGAAATGATTAATTAAAAAGAGAATAAATTTTATTTAAAAAAGGGTACAGTGCTCTTTCAAAGGAACTGAATTTGGCCCCAGAACCCACATAACTTTCAAGCACCTATAATTTTCACCCCAAGATATTCCAGTGTCTTTGACCTCCATTGGAAACTGTACTCACATGTACAGTCTCACACACATGCACATACACGTGCAATTAAAACAAATAAATAATAAGAATGAGGTATTAAACATAATTCTTTTCTAATCCTAACTTTATACTATAACACAAAACTTTGGTGAAGTGAAAGATATTCTTGGTCACTTAAGAGAGCCTCTGGCATAGCAGTTGGAGTGCCCTACTTACTATTAGGAAAATGGGGTTTTCAGATCTACGTTCCAATTCTTTCTAGGCATATGACCCTACGGAAGTGATGTGACTCTCTCTTTATGTTCTTTAACTCTAACAGATGGTTCTTTGAAGAAGTAAGTTAGATAAGACATTCCAAGCACTGGAGCACTGGGCTAACTACTGAGCAGTTACTCAGTTGATAAAGGTAGTCATGTTATGTGACACTTACATACGTTGATAAAGGTAGTCATGTTATGTTACACTTACATACTGGTCATTCACTAAAAGACAAATGAAATGAGACTCTTAGAGACTTCGTTTTGTTTGCTGTTGAATCACTGACAGGTCTTGGCACATAGTAGCGACACAAAAAAAAAAAAAACTTGGCATATATTAGCAAGTTGCCCAGTGGAATGAGTAGGTGTTTGGAACAGTTTGGGAAAGTCTGCATTTTATAGCTTATTTTTAGGGAGGATTACATAGTACTCTCTCTTAGCAAGAGAAAGGAAAATATTCCGTGTAGTCATATGTTGGCAACTCTTTAGAGCTGTTTCCAGACCTACATCAAACACTCGGGACTTGGCTTTTCTTCCCTTTCCCCTTTCTTCCTCCCTTTATTTTTTTGGCTCCCCTTTGTAATTTATTACTAATTTTGAGTTTATAAATTATCATCTCATATGCTGCTATAAAAAGGTTGTTTCTTCCTTAGGTGAGCTCTTTTCCTCTAGGTATGAGGTAAATTGTACAGGTGTCCCAGTACATGAAAATTTAGATTAGTGAGACTATGGGAAAGAAAAGTAGATATAGGTCAATTCATGATCCTTTCCTCTATGACTTTTGAGTCACAGGGATGCTAGAGAATATCCCAAATCATGATGCAGATATCTCAACCACACAAAACTCATATTTCAATAAACAATCACATACAGTCCCTAATGATGTTAAAAGATACATTTATATCTCAGCTTAAACTTAGTCTTTCAGTACAAATACTAGTACATCTGTTTTTGAGATAGGGAGAGTGGGAGGGAGAGAGGGAGGGAGGGAGAGAGAGGGCGGGAGGGAGAGGGAAAGGGAGAGGGAGAAGGAGGAGCGCTAGCTGGAACTTTCATTAAAAATCTCCATTTGCTTGTGATTATATGTTATCACAAGGAAAATACATGTATTTCTCATTTAGGGGTCATGTGTTTATCTCTCATGGCATGAACCTGAATCTAAATGTAGTCTATTAGCAAATGTGGACTAGTTTCAAGTTAACCATTGGATCCATACTTTATAAAGATCTCTGAAGTCAGGCATCAGACGCCCATTATATCCTACACTCATCTTTCACAGTACTCTAATATCAGAGAGAGAAGACACCATAGGCATAATCTTCACTTCAAGATATTTGCATGAAGCTGATTTGTGTGCACTTGGCTATTGAAGAGGAGCCAAATATGAATTAACAGGATTCTAGAAGCAAAACAACCTCACAGAAGGTGGTATAGGCTAAGCAATAGAGGAGGAGTTATGGGCAAGGCAAAGGTTAAATTGGGACTTCATGGAGGAATGGCACTCAGAAAACTAAAGAAGAAAACGATACATGGAACAGCAGCAAAAATTATATAAAGAATGAAGTCAATGAGGAAATGGCTAACCAATAACTGGCCCAACTTGAAACCCATCCCATGGGCAAGCAAAAATCCCTGACATTATTAAAGAAATTCTGTTATGCTTGCAGACAGGAGCATGCTGTCCTGCAAGAGCTCTTCACAGCCTCTGACACAGCGAGATGCAGATATCTACAGCCAAATGGTAGATGGCTTTGGACATTCTTATGGAAGAATAGGAGGAGGAGTTGTAGCCCTGAAAGAGATAGGAACACAAGAGAAAGACCAATAGACCCTGGGGCTCTCAGAGTGTGAACTACCAACCAAAGAACATATGTGAGCTGGATCTAGGCCTCTTTGCACATATGTAGCAGATATGCAGCTTGGTCTTCATGTGGCTCCTGAACAATTGGAGCAGTAGCTATACCAAAAGCTGTGGCCTGTATGAAGGACACCTTCTTTTAGCTGGGCTGCCTTGTCTGACCTTTGTGGGAGAGGAAGCACCTAACCTGGCAGAGACTTGAAGTGCCAGAGTTAGGGGATATACTGGGAGGGGGAAAAAGGCTTGTGGGAAGAGGTGACAAGGGCTTGGGGCAATGAGCACGATGTAAAGTGAATAACTTTTAGAAGAAGAAGGAGGAGGAGGAGGAGGAGGAGGAGGAGGAGGAGGAGGAGGAGGAGGAGAAGAAGAAGAAGAAGAAGAAGAAGAAGAAGAAGAAGAAGAAGAAGAAGAAGAAGAAGAAGAAGAAGAAGAAGAAGAAGAAGAAGAAGAAGAAGAAGAAGAGGAGGAGGAGGAGGAGGAGGAAGAGGAAGGAGAAGAAGAAGGAGAAGAAGGAGAAGAAGAAAGAGAAGAAGAAGAAGAAGAAGAAGAAGAAGAAGAAGAAGAAGAAGAAGAAGAAGAAGAAGAAGGAAAGAAGAAGAAGAAGAAGAAGAAGAAGAAGAAGAAGAAGAAGAAGAAGAAGAAGAAGAAGAAATAGGGAGCAGGGGTGGAAAACAGAAGAATTTCAAGTGGAATTGAACAGGATGAAGGGTGTGGGAGTTTCCTAAATTTTTCGAAAAGTAGTGAAATGATCCATCATTCAATCAGTGGGAATTGACAGCCTCTTTAGGCAAAGGATTGCACTTGTACCTACTGAACAATTGGAATTCTTCCAGAAAAGCTTTGAAACTGTTAGAAAAATGTATTTGGACCCAAATCCCATGGGGAAGAGAGTGGACCACCCAGGAGTGCAGACATCCTGAGGCCGCAGGACAGACTGCCACCTCTGCACACCTCGGCCCACATCTCTGGTCCAAGGGGAAACTGCACAGTGCCTCTGGACAGGGATATAGGAACAAACAGTTGGGGGTACCCCCGGTTCTGGTCTGTGCCCAGGAGAGAACTGATCATGTCAAACAGCTCCCTGCACCCAAACACTGTGGGTGAGAGGCTGGAACCTCAAGTGTGGATACTCCTGAAAA